>NC_087247.1:21833750-22135000 GCF_037042905.1 Lytechinus pictus
TGTCATCTAGAGCCATATCAGCGGTGTAACTGTCAATCTGTCCTTTGAAAAGGAAATACCCGGATGTGGAGGTGGAGATGAAATCCGTTACCCGTATCTCTCTTCCTATCCAGGCGTTCGTCTGAGGACCGCTCATCGACCACACCACGACGGCCTGGTCCGTGATCGTCCCTGATGTCGAAAAGTACAAGCTGAGTGTTCCAATATTCAACCCCCACATATGATAGAAGAACTTAAAGCATCGGTCGATATCAGTGCTCTCAAGTGGGACACCAGGAGAACGTATGACAGCGTAATCATTCGGAAATCGCGGCCAGGATGACTCCGTGTATATGTAGTAGCCAGCTGTATCATAAAACCAAAAGGTAACAAACTATTTTATTGTTTCCATAATCTCTTTGTTATCTATAAATACATACTAGCTTTTTTAAAGAATGAATCCATGACAAGTCCATTACGAACAAATTTTATATTACTATTAAGCAATATATAATTATGCTTTAATATCTTTTTTATAAATACAATTATTATTATTATTAATATCCAAGCCCTTTAGAAGCGCATATAGAGACGTTATAATCATAATGTGATATGCGCTATACAAATTATTATTATTATTATTATCATTATTATCATCATCATCATCTCTTGTAGTCACAAGGTTCTTCTCCTCCCCATTTGTGTGCACATCTTTCTTTTTCCCAAATAGGCTACTGGGACTGAATGCATTCATTTTTGCTTGAATGAGTGGGAATAATCAAAACTAATATTGGAGCTTATTTTCCATTAGAATGCCATTGGTATATAGCTTTTGTCAAGAACTCTATTATTATACCGTTGAGTGATTGTGAAAATTGGAATTCAAATATTATTCTACAAAAATCTCTGCTATATAAACTGTTAGTGAAATATGAAATCTGATAATTGAATTTTCAATTCTTTTAAAATTAAATAATTAACGTAAAACAAATATATTATATTAAGTATGAGTATTTCTTTTAGTTATCAAATTCATATAGAATTCTTGAGTGCATATATTTTGTTTAAGAATTATAAATGTTATGATCAGAATATGATTGATGATTAGCGATTTACTTAATTAATTATGAATAAACACCCATATCAATCGCTGCAGAATTTGCAATCTTGCACTCTCTATACATACACTACCTCTTGATATATGGTATTCATTTTCTGAATTTCTTTTTTTAAAATCCCACATATTCATAAACATTATTCATAGGCGGATCCAGGTTCCGGAGTCGCGGTGCCAGAAACACGAGGCGCTGATAAGCTTTCAAATCCGCCGCTGCTGAGAAAAGGAGGCGCCAATTGCCTTTTACTGGCGCAAGTTTGGGAATTGCGGCTGAGATGCAGGCCAGCGCCGTCTTAGAACCAGGTGGCGCTGATTATTCTTGACTGGCGCCGGTTAAGGCTCCAGCTGCGCTGATTATTTTTAACCAGCGAAGGTTTAGAACCAGAAAAAAACAGCAAAAGGAATAGATTAGGAAGATTCGATTGTGCTATGCCAAAGGATAATGATAAAACAGCTTTTACTTTACCCTTTTCAAGCGGCGCGCCGTGGAAAATTTTGGGGGCGTGCATCCACCACTGTTAATTTGACATGTTTGTAACTTTTTTTCAAAACTTTGTAGTATTCTCCTAGCACTTATGCACATTATAAATTGTAGCAATGTATTTGACAGCCACTGAGTTGTGAGAATAAATAATTAAAAGGATAATTCTGCTATCGGTCTTAATCTCGACTAACTTACCCATAGTTCCATGCGTGTGGTCATTACTTGGCCCAGTGTTGAGAGTTGATGTGGGGCCGTTGTGTCGTGTCCAATCAAATACATCTGTAGTTAACTGCTGCCATCCACAGAAAGCAGCGTCAAAATCACAGTTAAACGCACCTAAAAGGATTATAATCAAAACGATAAGTGAACTATATCACTGCAATCGTTAAATCAGTCATTCATAAGCTTATTCATTTTTCAAACTAGAATTCATTTATTAACCTTTTATACTTCTCAAAAATGCTACTGCCTCAATCAGTTACAGGTTATGCTGTGTCATTTGAGTGTCGCAAAATGAGAAAAAATGTCATGTCACCCCTTACTTGTTACTTTTTCCACCCTCTCCCTCATGTGGAACTTTTGGGGGTATGTGCCCCAAACCCCCAAACCCCATCGTTATACGCCAATGGTTATGGTTGAAATTTAAATTAAAGTTACTAAAATATGTTCGGTTGAACTGAACAATTTCTGTTGATATAACATCTGTTATATTATAAATCCATACGCATAGGGGTTTGTGAGAGACATCACAAGTATTTTAAGGTAAAATGGTTATATGAAAGCGAGTAGACAGAGGGATAACTATGGTTTGTAAGTACAAAATGGAGCCAATTAACCTGCATGCATGATCGAGTCCACATGGCTTGTATTTAGCTCCATCTATCTATTTTCTTTTTTTTTCCTTACACGCATTGAGATGTGAATGCGCTATATACAAAACATATTCTGTATTATTATTATTATTATCATCATCATCATCATCTAAAAATATCAATTCCGGGGCGCACTTTTAGTATTACTACTAGTAGTAACTGGCGGTTTTTTTTCGCTTCCTTCTAGGAAATTCAGCTAGAGATGTTTGTATACGCCACCCCTTCATGCCCCTCCCTCCCTGAAAGTGTGGGGTATATCTCTCATCCCCGGAATTTACGTCAGTGGACTAAAATTTCAATTGATTTATATTTAAAACATTATGATTATCATTTATACATCACTATATTTGTTTTGTGTTGTGGTAATATTGATTGCAAAAACTAACAAACATATATTAGTAAATTATACACTGTATGAATACCCAAAAAAGAAATACCCATATCATGCATAATGACACAGGCTTTCTAATGACTTATATGGCAAATGTCTCATAAATTAACAAGACGCTCATACAATATTGTTTAAAAAATGAACTGTATCTACACTATGGATGAAACTGTTTTCGCCATTTATTGAGATGACCATCTTGGATTTAGAGAGAGAAAATAAATCTTTACCAGTACAAGAGCCCAAGGAGATGTCATCTAGAGCCATATCAGCGGTGTAACTGTCAATCTGTCCTTTGAAAAGGAAATACCCGGATGTGGAGGTGGAGATGAAATCCGTTACCCGTATCTCTCTTCCTATCCAGGCGTTCGTCTGAGGACCGCTCATCGACCAGACCACGACGGCCTGGTCCGTGATCGTCCCTGATGTCGAAAAGTACAAGCTGAGTGTGCCAATATTCAACCCCCACATATGATAGAAGAACTTAAAGCATCGGTCGATATCAGTGCTCTCAAGTGGGACACCAGGAGAACGTATGACAGCGTAATCATTCTGAGATCGCGGCCAGGATGACTCCGTGTATATGTAGTAGCCAGCTGTATCATAAAACCAAAAGGTAACAAACTATTTTATTGTTTCCATAATCTCTTTGTTATCCAACACATACTAGCTTTTTTAAAAGAATGAATTCATGACAAGTCCATTACGAACGAATTTCATATTATCATTAAGCAATGCATATGCTTTGATATCTTTTTATTATTAATAATATTATTAATATCCAAGCCCTTTAGAAGCGCATAGAGACGTTGTAATGTGCTAAACAAATTATTATTATTATTATATCATCATCATCATCATCTTTTGTAGTCACAAGGTTCTTCTCGTCCCACTTAGTGTGCACATCTTTCCTTTTCCCAAATAGGCTACTGGGACTGAAAGCATTAATTTTTGCCTGAATGAGTGCACTGTTAAAAAAAACTAATTTTACAGAAAAAAAGAAGATTTTGCAGAAAGCAATAACAGAATCATTCTGTAAATTCATAAAACTGGAATTTTTCTGCAATTTAAAAGAACAGGTCTGTTTAAAAAGGGTGTTTTATTTAAGGAAATTTGTAAGGTTCCATACACCAAATACCAATTTCCTGTAAGATTACGCAATCTGGTAAGATTACAGGTGTTCTCGAGACTCTGCTGCAGGAACTCCTTTTACTTTAAGGATACATTTTCTAACAGTTTGAGAATAATCAAAACTAATATTGGAGCTTATTTCGAGAATTCCCACACATTTTTCCCCCATATTTTCCATTAAAATGCCATTGGTATATAGGTATTGTCAAGAACTCTATTATTATACCGTTGAGTAATTGTGAAAATTGGAAATAAAACATTAACCTATACAAATCTCTGCTATATACTCAGTTTGTGAAATATGAAATCTGATTATTGAATTTTCAATCATTTAAAATTAAATAATTAACGTAAAACATTATATACTATATTAAGTATGAGTATTTTTTTAGCTATGAAATTCATATAGAATTCTTGAGTGCATATTTGTTTAAGAATTGTAAATGTTATGATCAGAATATGATTAATGATTAGCGATTTACTTAATCAATTATGAATAAACATTCATATCAATCGCTGCAGAATTTAAATCTTGCAATCATACACTCTCTCTATATATACACTATCTCTTGATATATGGTATTCATTTTTTGAATTTCTTTTTGTTAATATCCTTCATATTCATAAACATTATTCATAGGCGGATCCAGGTTCCGGCGCCGCGGTGCTATAACACGAGGCGCTTTCCGATTTGTCTTGGCTGGCGCCGACTTATAGAACCAGGTGGCGCTGGTTAAGACTCCGGCAGCGCCGATTATTTTTAACCAGCGAAGGTTTAGTACCAGAAAAAAAAGCAAATGGAATAGATTAGGAAGATTCGATTGTGCTATGCCGAAGGATAATAATAAAACAGCTTTTACTTTACCCTTTTCAAGCGGCGCGCCGTGGAAAATTTGGGGGCGTGCATCCCCGTGCCCCCCCCCCCCGGATCCACCACTGTTAATTTGACATGTTTGTAACTTTTTTTCAAAACATTGTAGTATTTTTCTAGCACTTATGCACATTATAAATTGTAGCAATTTATTTAACAGCCTCTGAAGCTGTGAGAATAATATTTAAAAAAAAAATCAGCATCGGTCTTAATTTCGACTAACTTACCCATAGTTCCATACGTGTGGTCATTACTTGGCCCAGTGTTGAGAGTTGATGTGGGGCCGTTGTGTCGTGTCCAATCAAATACATCTGTAGTTAACTGCTGCCATCCACAGAAATCAGTGTCAAATTCACATTTCAACGCAGCTACAAGGATCATAATCCAAACGATAAGTGAACAATATTACTGCCATCGTTAAATCAGTCATTCATAAGCTTATTCATTTTCAATCTAAAATTCATTTATTAACCTTTTATACTTCTCAAAATTTCTGCTGCCTCAATCAGTTACAGGTTATATTGTTTCATTTGAGTGTCGTATATATCATGAATGACAGCGCTGTGAAGAAAAACAACGTCAGAAAGTTATTTTTCCAGATCAAGGATTATGTTCAGGAAAATGACACATAATAGGAAGGTAACAATTTCTTTTTACCCCAAAATGTGTAAGACTGGAGCAGTACATTCTTTCACAAAATAGATCGTATGCTTCTAAGTAACCAGGACAGATTTGAACAAAATTAATACGCGTTATGTTCAAATAAACGTTAAAATATCCTTTTACGTTTCTCTTTTATTGACCTAGCTTATGAAATATTGTTGGATGGATGATGGCTTTGCTCTTAAAATGTGCAAATACTTCCGATACGTTTATAAGCAAAATTCAGAAAGTAGGTAGAATTTTTACCATTATTTAAAGCAATTTTCGAGTCATTCGGGTCATTTGGGTGACTGGTTATCGTCTTTGTTGACTTGTGAGATGTAGATCTGGGTCTTTCTGTAGACGCTCCTCGCGTAGAGTTCGGTGATGGATGGGCTATGGAGTGCACACATAAAAGTTAAGAAATAAGATATAGTTATATATTGAATATCTTATTTCATGTCTTTATCATCCAACGAATTAATTATTCCATTGATTTGATATCCAAGCTATGGGGTAGTTTGAACCCAGATCACTAAGGACACTGGTAATCCAGAGGTCCTGGGTTCGAATCCCTCCCGGCTCCCGGTCCATTAATAACATAGAAGTTATTGCAAGATCGCCCTATGAAACGGCTTAAGATGAAATTCACATTCTAAGAAATGTGGATAAACAAATTAAGTCTATTTTGAGAATAGTTACTTCATGTGTATAGTATTCCAGACAATAATCAATATTTTCAATTTATTTAGAAGTAGGCGATAATGTAACTAACAGTGGTTCACATGTTGATAAAAAAAGGTCCATTGTGATTGTAAAATACCTTGTAGCCAACCCCAATGTTGATATTTTTTATTATGAACGTAAGCAAAATTAATAAAGGTATTGTATTCATTGACACTTTTCATCCAAGGAAGATGTAATGTATCAGGTCTGGATTTGAATTAACGAGGCACTATGACTTTGCAAACAGTGATTAATAGGCCAGATACTAACCAAATCCCGACGCTGGGGCACATGTATATTTATATTAGGGACTTTTAGCAACCACTGCGCAGACGCTTTTTGGAACGTTGAGAATCTCTGGCCCTTCATAACAAGAGCAGCTTTTGTCGAAAATTGGCTTATCACAACAGCAGCGTCGTCCAGGACTCTGGACAAACGACATAATTTGCAACTTTTTGTCAGCTCCGAATTTTAGGACGAAACTGCTGTTCCGCTTCACCAATTTTCGACAAAGACCACTAAGCTGTTTCATTGTGATATGACGGGCATTTTCAATAGAATTACTATGTTGTAGAATCCGTCTCCGTTGCAATTGTGATAACACGCAACAATAAAATCTGCCACGGAAGAAATATGATAGAGAATTACACTATCTCTCTTTTAAATTATTCTTGAATTCGGCAAAGGCCTATATCATGATCAAATAAAAACTGTTACCAGAACACGGTCCCAAGGAGATGTCATCGATGGCCATATCGGAGGTATAGGTCAGAATCCGACCTTCGAAGATGAAATATCCAGACTTCGATGTCGAGATAAAATCCGTTACCCTGATCTCCTTCTCGATCCAGCGATCCCCTTGCTCGCCACTCATCGACCACACCAAATCGCCCTTGTGCATGCTCGTCGCCGACTTGGAGAAGTACAAGTCGAGTGTTCCTACGTGGAGTCCGTACATGTGATAGGAGAACGCAAAACAGAGGTTCCTAGCCGTGCTGCTGTCAAGGTGGACGATGTCAGGTGATCGCATGATTGCGTAATCACCGGGTGATTGCGATGATGCCTCGGTGTACATGTAGTGCCCCACTGTGTAACAACAAAAAAGAACGCCGCTATAATTATGACTACATCTTGCCGCATATTTTAATATTTCCCTTTTCCCAGTAGGCCTGTTGGTTTTAAGTGTTGATAATCGAGTTTCCAGATCTTAGATTCCAACTTTCATACAATTAATTAAAAGAGATTGCGGATAATTATGTTTGAATATGACCATCCCTGACCGTTTTGCAATTATTCTGCTTGACTGGCGATACAGGTAGTTTTATAAGTTAAATTGATATTCAGTTGCCTGAACACTTATTTGCTTACTACATCTGAATTTTTATTGTCTACTTTTATTTATGGTACATGTATATATATATATGATTCAGAAAATATGTCTATATCATAATAATGATAATAGAAATAATTGCTTATTTTGTCAGAAGTCTGTGAGCGCTCTACAGTAATGCAGCATACTTACCCTTGCTTTATAGCAGAGCAGCTGTTACGCGCTCATGCCGTCAATGAATAAATTATTTACCCATTCACCTCACCTGGGTTGCGTGCAGCACAATGTGGGAAAATGTCTTGCTGAAGGAAAACACGCCATGGCTCGGATTCGAACCCACGTCCCTCTGATTGAAAGACGAGAGTCGTGACCACAAGACAACGATGCCCCCAAAAGGCCCCAATCATGGTTCCTGTTTTCTATTTTTGCAGATTAATCGATAGGTCAAACACTTTAATATACCTCCGTGTGGTAGCTGAATATTACATCGTTAAATGGTGTTAACAAATCATAATGGCTTTCAGGCACAGCTAATTTATTCTTTATTAATCAAGTACTCCTATTTTCCATTCAATTAAAAAAAACATGTTAATAATAAAATCGTGCTCATGACCGGTATAAATAATAAAAAAAAGGCACTGTGACAAAATTAGAACGATGAGAACTTAACACAATACCATCCAGCCCTCTGTTTCACAAGTTTATTGTAATTCCTAATTATTAATTTCATTATTAAATTCTACTGATTTTAATAAGGATAATTCAATTTGATTTAATTCAATTTTTCGTATTGACAATTTTTCTGAAATATTTTAGTTATTTATTTGTATTTATTTGATTCAATTTGATATTTCGTCTGTTATTTCTGAAATGTTGGATATATCTATTTTATTTTTTCTTTTATTTTGGGCAAGGGGCAAGATCATTTGTAGTTATTCAAACTATTCATATAAGAGTGCTATACCAGTTTTTCGAATCCCTTCATACGATGGGTCTATATTATTCGATATCTTTGTCTACTTGATTGACTTACATGTAGTTCGTAGAGTATGGTCTACTTTGGGTCCTGTTTGTAGAGTGGATGTAGGACCACTATTCCTGATCCAGTCAAACATATCATAGTCTGATGAGAGTTGCTCCCATCCACACTCGTCAATCTCAAAATCACAGTCCGTTGAAGCTAATCAAACATTAAAACAAAAGGAAATAATCACTATCAGTTTATTTTAAATGATTTAGGCTATAAAAAAAATCGACTCAATTAATTCAACTATGTAAATATATATCAAATTAGATTATTCATTCATCAAATATTTCCAACTTTATTTTCCAAGTTTATTCTCATCTCAATAATAATTTATTTCACTAACCATTCATTCATTTATACGTCGGTTTGATACCGATTCGATCCACTTCAATGTGAACAAATTCGAGCATGACTTTTGATTTGAACACATTTTAATCAAATTGCTCCAAAACAAGATAGAGATGATTCCTAAGGGATAGCATCTCTTGCATTTGCAATTATAATAAGAATAAAAATTATAACTTCATATTTTACTCAGGGTAGCCACTTCATTTTGAAAAACTGCTCTCCCTGCAGCGGGCCTTGCTTAACATGATAATGTTATCATCCGAATAGGTCATAGGCGCACCAGAAGCAAATGGGGGCAACAAAGGGGGGAAGGGTTCAGACACCCTGCACTGTAACAAAAAAAAAATCAAAATCTTATACAATATTATTCATTACATGGAGGAAGTCACTTGCTTCGACTTTTAAAAGGAATAACAACTTCATATATACATATTATATATATATATATATATATATATATATATATATATATATATATATATATATATATATATATATATGATACATTTACCGGTAACTCTTTTTGTTCCGAAGAGACGTACGTATTTTGGCAACGTGAAAACAATATCACAAAATGGAATTGTCATTCTATGACACAATGTCAAACTACACGGTATGTTGGAACTATTTGTCGGAAGAAACGTATTGATAAATTGTCTTATAATAGTGATTTAAATTTACTTTAAGGTTGCGACTTACTTTGAAAGGGATAACTTATCGGCGAAAACGCTGTTTAATTTTTTTTACAATGCTGTTTACTATATTTATATACTTATATATATAACCACGCTTAATCCATTGAAGATTGAATAATGAAAATTATACTTTATTTCTTTAAGATTTTAAACTATTAACAACTATACTGTACAGTTGATAAGTAAACAGTTTTGTATAAACAACAACAACAACCAAAACACGATTTAAACGCTTTATTATCAAGCGTTTTTATTTTGTATTTGCAAATGTTAACAAATCAGTGTACTAATTTCCTTCAAAATACATTTTAGTATTTGCATCGCATTGAGGGAAGATACAATAGTATTCTCGCTTCAAGCTAGTAGATTGTGCAGAAATTATCAGGTTGCTATATGTAGGCCTAGATGATTTCCTTGGACACATTTAGCAGAGGCGGATAATTCGATGATTCCCCTTACCCTGCTGGAAAATTTTAAAAAAGTAGATATTATGACCAATTTATAGTATGTAACCCTTTTTTTTTTTTTTTTTAGAAAAATAACATTTTGACGAGAGAGCCCCTGTTTATTTTCTGTATTGGCCCGATAAGATTTTTAGTGGGAAATTATATTTCATTTTCTTCCAGTGCGATATAAAATGTACACCCATTATGGCCAATTATCCAGAAAGACCAGCATGGAAGAAAAATATATCTTTCATTATGGTAAAAATTACATGCCTGAAAAATATAGAGGAGAACTTAAGAGCACATGATCAAAAATTAATTTCGAAGTTCATCTTCCCTAATAACATTAACCCTTAAAGGACTGGGGGCCATGATGCCCCCCCCCCCCCCAACGCTTCGCGCAATATTTCCAAAACTTAATGAAGTCTCGCGATGCCACGTGACTTTTTTACGAGACAATGTCATGCCGAAAATTGCTCATTTTTATACTTGGTGTACAAAGTCTATGGGAGATGAAATTCATAAAAAAGGATGATTATTTTCATTCTAATTAGTCTGCTTGATTAATTTAGGGTTTAATTTGGTTGTTAAATGGTCTGTAATAATTTCCAGTGAAAAAACAATGAAAAACATAGAAATACATAAGAAATTCTAAAAACAAAGAAATACATGAGGAGAAAATTGGCTTTCGCAATGTTTCTTATAATTTAGGCGGAGGCTGCAGTTATTGTCTTTGCAGTTATGCTGAACGTAAGCGATACGTCTGATCATGGAGCTATTATCTCCATGGTCTGATCTGGCGAAGACTACGCATTGTGGCTGCGTTAAGGCTGCTAACGCAGCCACAGTGCGTAGTCTTTGCCAGATCAGACGTATCGCTTGCGTTTAGCTTAACAGCAAAGACAATAAACTGCAGCCTCCGCCTAGATTATAGGCTAGCCCCCCCCCCCCCCCCATCCTCAATACATCTAAAATAGCCTAGTCCTTTTAGGGTTCATGATCCAGGCAGTTATCGATGTTTACGACTCCTGTTGTTCATTTCGATCCCACCCCTTCCTTCCCTCTATCCTTACAACCATATTGTGTCTCAGAGCTCGGAACGGTTTTCAAAGTGGGGGGGGGGGGCTGACCAAGCAAAAAATCACAATCATATGGTAATTTTCACGTTTTTGTACACGGTTTTGGAAAAAAGTGGGGACTGAAGCCCCCCCCCCCCTCCCGCTTCCGCGGCCCCTGTCCTCTCCAGCACATTCATGCAGGAAAATGGCCCAATGTCATTTTCTCCTTTTTTTTTTGTTATGTTAACTCACTCTCATCACAGGAGGCGTAAAAATTTATTCATGCACTAATAGTGTATCATTCGTCAGAGACTAACGGGGATACTAATCGTCCCTGATGAGAAGCAAAACACTACATTCGAATTAAACACTTAGAAAAAAAGGTTCTTAGAGGGTTCTATGCGTGTCCCATATTTGGAACCTTTAAAATTCTCTAAAAGATTCTAACTTGCCTTAAACGACCACTTTTGTCCCTTTTTTAGTTTCTTTATAAAACCATTTAAGGTTAAAGAACCCTTTTTGAACACTTTTCTTGAGGGTTCCAAATACGGGACAAAAGGCTTTCAATTCCAACCTTTTTTCTCTCCTAAAAATGAAGGATAGAATGAAGAATGGGCTCATTCATATTATGAGAGCAAAAACAAAACCCAAATTAAAATTTAAAAAATGTAGAGACAATTAAGAGAGTTGAAGGAGAACTTATCAAAGAGGACAAGGAACACGAAGACAAGGGTCAATTATCGGATTTCAAAATACCATTATCGCTCGTAAGAGGGGTCATTTTAGGTGCACGAAAAGGGCACTCCCCTAAATTGAACGTGTAAAATGGTGCAATGGTAATGAAAAATGAACATTTATTCCAAGGAATAGTAATTTCTCTTTGAGAAATAATGCTACGCGCCTATCATTTCGTAAGACTTGTTACAATAACAGTTAAAAGCTACTGAAATTCTTCAATCTGATTGTAATTTTGTAATAGAGATTGTGTATTTGCTATTATAACAGGTCTTTATGAAATTGGACCCAGGAAAGGGTGATATATCAATGTGAGATCGGAAAACGTTTTTATTTATCTGGATTATTATTGTACATCATAAGTTTGGTTCTTTGAATTATTTATTATTAGATTAAATATATAAAAAGGGAACAACTGCATAGTTAACAGATTTATTTCACTCTAAAAAGCAAAAGCTTCGTCCATTTTTAAGAAAAGAAAATTAGTAATGGTTTATGAAATAATTAGCTTTTCGAAATTATCGATTTTGATTTCATCGGAACATCAATATTTGGTGTCAAATTCCTCGAAATAAGTCACGTTTAATTTCATTTCAAGTAATCTTAATCTGACCATCTTAGCAGGCCACCTAGAGAGAGAAAAACATGCTTACCTCCATTTTGTACTGCATATAAAAGTAACACCACTAATAATGGTATCTGATGTTTCAAGCGTAAATCCATTATCCGTGGTCATCAGCTGTCTTTTCAAAAATGTTACTCGACAGAATGAAATCTAATCAATATCTCTTATAAACTCTTGCCTAGTTTTTGAATTGTCATTCAACTAATATTCTTATCGACATTCCTTGAGATATATATCAATATTGCATTGTATTTGAAGGGTTTATGCAAATAGTTTAGATTGTTGTTATGCCAGCTTGGGGGTGGGGGTCCGGCAAGCATATAGCGCTGAAGTCTCCAAAACTGTATATATCGTGAGAGCTTTTCTGTTGACAAAGGTACACATTTTCAGATTTTGTTTATAGATAGTCATGTTTAGAGAAAGAAAAATAGAATGAGGCGAAAGGGGAAAAGAAGTTCATAATGAACAGCCCATTGCCGATTTTGCATGATTTATTTTATTTATTGATTGATTGATCTATTTATTTGTTTATTCATTTGTTTTGTTTATTTGCTTGTTTGTTTGTTTGATTGCTTTGCTTATCAAAATAATATAATTTCAATTCTTATTGTTTCTTTTTTCTTTTGGTTCATATTTTTACTCCATTATTCATCATCATTTTTGGGAATAGGATTGGATGGACATGCTATAGATCCAAAATACATATGCATGGTCAGAATAAATCATTCCGCCAATTAATGTGAGATACTACCACGGAATCCGTGAATACAACCCATATTACCGTAGAGGGCAACCTGTATGTCATGATTCCTCTCGTAGTAATTGTACACACATAAGAGCATTCACTTTCCAATACGGCAATACCTCTCCCTATTCCTTCAGTTTTCGTCATTCTTTTCATTGTATTTTTACACTCTCTCGTCTGCTAAAGGCTACCTCCCGCCCCCCCCCCCCCACCTCAATAGAAAAAAAAATCATCCAGACCGCACGCTCCAGATTACTATCTTAGATTCGTTAGCTGGCATTAGACAGCTACCAGAACGCTAAATAACACGAAAGAGCCACCTTCCAATCACAAGTACACTGATTAGGGTTCATTATCAAAACACATCCTCGATCTTTGATTTGTGAGAAAACAAAGCCAACACGAATTGAACTTCGATACGTTTTTTTTACAATCTTCTTAACAAAGATATTTTAATGTGTTTTGTTGAATAATCAAAAAGTGAGAAGGTTAATGATACATTGCACAATAGTGGTTATCAATTTTGTATTTGTGCAGTTGGGAGATATCTTTCCAAAGAATTAATAATTAATAGCCCCCAATTAGGAATTAATTTCAATGATGTTTGATTGTTTTGACGTGTTCTATTAGTTCTTGTTTTTGCTAATACAATTATTAATTTCATTACTATTTATAAACATTTCATTACATTAATTTAATGATATTGACATTATTGATATAATCATCATTGTCATCATCATCATCATCATCCTCATCATCATCATCATCATCATTGAAATTATAATAATTATTTTTATCATTATTTATATTATTATTATAATCATCACCATCATTATTGTTATCATCAATCATCTATCATAATAATTATTACAATAATTATCATCACCATTATCGTCGTCGTCTTTTTCTTTGTCGTTTACATCTTTATCGTCATAATCCTCTAAATTATTCATCTTCCTGGATCTTTGTTTAATTTTCTTTAATCTTTCAGCCTTTTTACACATTCATCATCTCCTGAAAAAAATGAACTAATCTTACCAACTCGTATACTAACTTTGTCGCACAAAATATAACTGACTTTTGAAAAGGACGCTTTCATAAAATGACTAATATTTAAAACTCTTTATTGTTATAAAGACAATATATTTGAATAATGAACATCACAAACGTATGAGAAAGTAATTGTATCATATTTTATCTCGTATGAAAGTATAAACATTGAATTTCTAGATTTTAAATAAATCCAAGCGACCATGACTAAAGACTAAACCAAATAAGATTCAGCAATATTATTCAACAAAATTTATCTTTTAATATACTTAATTCCAAATGTTAAAAATATTTTGGTTCATTTCAAAATTATAATCCAAAGAATTTCGGAAACTCGATTTCATCAGCATAATACATT
The DNA here is from genome assembly GCF_037042905.1 of Lytechinus pictus. Lineage (NCBI taxonomy): Eukaryota > Metazoa > Echinodermata > Echinoidea > Temnopleuroida > Toxopneustidae > Lytechinus > Lytechinus pictus. The sequence continues at coordinate 21,848,378 of NC_087247.1, forward strand.
AGATGAAATTTTAGATAAAAATGAACAAATAAAATCGAAATAAAACTTGGCAAGCTTTGACGTTATTATAATGAAAGGCACATTACTGGTGAATTGGTCCAATATGAGCAAATGTGCGCAAGCATGCATCTTTGCCCAACATTCCTCCAATACACTTACATGTATAGACATGTTTTTTCAAGCCCACAACATTTTTAATAAGGATTGATAAAACCCGACGTGTTTTAGAATTCCTGTTATAAGTTCGACCAAAAATAGTGATACATATTGATTGTGGCATTTTTTCGTTACAAATGTGCTTAAAAAGAACCAGAGTTTTGGGGTTTTGGCAACATTTTTGGGCCAGGCACAATATTCACCAATATCATAAAATTACTGTTGACCAATAATATGAGTATACTTTTGTGTATACTTTTGAATGTAATGTGTACGTAAAAATCCAACAGACTTCTACACTGAATCATGAAAAAGCTCTTAAAACTTTTGTCAAAATAATGTCCGTAGTGAGAGGCTCCGAAATTACATGACGTTTGCATCTAAAGCAATGGAGGTGCTACGGGGTCAACAGGAGATATGATCTCCTATGATTTTGTTTGTTTGAAGTGATGGGAAAAGGAAAAGGGGAGAAATAAGAATGCCAAAAAGAGAGGCATGGGTTTGCAATTCTTTATCTTTAAGAAGTCCCCCCCCCCCTTTCAAAATACACTGGCCTGACCCTGATGTGCATAACAGAACCATGTTTAGTCATTTCGAAAATGATTTTTAAATCATGAAATAAAAAGCATCCTAGAAGTGACCGAGACAATTAATCCAAGAAATATTCCAAGCATTGGCATGCATCATGTAACGGAAGCAGTAACAAATTGAATGAAACTAAAATTGGTGCCGAGATTGCCACAAAAACATTAATCACAAGCGCAGTGAGGTAGTATTTTTGTAGGCGTGGATTCAAGGGGGTGGGGGCAAGCCCCTCCCGTAGCGCCACATCTGTATTGAGCTTTCTAAGCCGGTGCTTTATAAAGCTGTTGGTTAGTTTGAGAAAATTGCGTTTTTGCACCGCGAGGTAGAAAAAATCCTAGAACACAGCAACAAAATAAAAAATGCAAGTCAAATTATAATGGAAAGCTGGAACGTCTTTGTCGAAAATTGGTGAATCGAAACAGAAGTTTCGTCCTACGTTTCGCAGCTTACGAAAAATTTGAAGTATGTCGTTTGTCCAGAGTCCGTGACGAATCTGCTGGTTGGATTCATCAACCCTTGACAAAGACTGCATTGTCATGAAAAGCATTTGACAATACATTATCTATGTCTCCAAAGGCGTTCTGCCTCGCGGTTGCAAGAGCTCAAGTGGAACATATTATCGGGTGCTAAATCAGAGAGTCAATAATTTTTATTCGCATCAGCTAAAGTTAAAATCCAATCTTTGAATAATACAATTGTTATTGTCTTAAAATAGTTTAAGAGAAATCCATCACAGTTCAAGAGTAGTTGGTTTAAAGACAAGAGATCTCTTATTGCGTGAATTCTGCGTGGTTACTTACAAACAAGCAAGTGTCAGGATCACGCAAAGCATTGAGTATAGGTCTTTGACTTGAAAGGGAATTTGTTGTCCAATTATTCTTGAATCACACCAGCCCTCATTATAAGCACATGCACTGATTGGTTGGGGGACATCATTGAATAAAACGCATAGTATATATACCCTTTGTTTCTCATTAAAGACCATACAATCGGAACATTATCATCATGACTATTGTAACTGTACTAGAAAGACGTATTTCATGTCCGGTCACCTTGACATTCTGGAACCTATCAGCTGATCAGCTAATCACAGAGGTTGATTCTATAAGTTAGAATTGTACTTTGGTCACATTTTCCTGGATTGATCCCGACCGTGAACATCTCTACCAATGGGTATATCTTTAACCTCGCTATCAACACTATAGCTATCAAAGATGAATCTACAACAATCTATGGTCATGATTACGATGCTTGAACATTGAATCTGGAATTTAATAGTTAACTGTTACTATAGTACTTAAAATCGAGTGAAGAAAAGAGTTCCATTTCCATTTCAAAGAAACTCGACTCATTTTAATAATAATGATAATAATAATGCTAAACTAAACTTTTGATAGTAGACGAGCAGAACATAATAGGTATTCTAGGAATGTCCATGAAGTAAACTCTGCCGGCGATCGATGGGCTTGCAGTGGTTAAGATGCACCGTTTCAAGTACACTTGAAGAAACCAATCCCCTCTAGCTCAATATAGAATTGATATAGTCCCAAAACATTTTTTGCCAGATAATCTTTTTTTTTCAATCGGATTTTTGTCTAAGTAAATGTTGTGGCTATTAAAATAACGTAACTCAATTGTATTTAATAACAAAATATAGAAAGAAACTTGAGGTAAACACACCCAGACAGGAATTAAACTCCATATAGAGGAAACACAAACTTCCGCGAGGAGAAGAAAGTCATACATTATACGCAACAGTGGCAAAGTACGGGAGGGACGTTTGTCAACCGAGTTTCAGATATCTTGAATGCTGGGTCAGTGATGATAAGTGATGAACGTTTCATAATTCAAACGCCTTCTTCTTTGTCTACTATTTCAGCCATTGCAACTGCCGTTGATCCCTCGGAGACTTCTTCGGAAGCCTCGCAATTAACGCGGACATCCGCAACCGCGTCGTTGCATTCAGCGCGCAGCGGTTGTTGCTCCCACTGCGCATCTGTCCGCGTCTCTACGCCGTCTGACAACACGATGACGTTCCCCGCCGTTCGACCACCGCCGAGGCCCCTTGCAATCTCCTCTTCTGTTCGTTTGGTCTTAAATGGGCCTTGTGGACCACGAATAAGACCAATGGCGACTAAGGTAACCATGAATGTGATGCAGACAGCTACAGTTATATACATTCCAACGTAATTGAAGTCATCGTCTTTTGTCCCTGGTGCGGTCATATTTTGACGGATTCCTATGTCATTAGAAGGTAAATATAAGAAAAAAAAACGTTAATTAGATTTGGTCAGCTGTGTACATCAAATAAAGCATTTAAAAATACACAATTTCCCTTTGATTTTGATAATGAAATAATGCTACTTACCCTTACATAAAACACATGATTGCTATCACCAGAGCAATTGGCATCATTGTCATTAATGAAAGGGATGTAAAACCGCGAGACCCTGACTGAAATGCAAAATCAGAATCACTAAAAAAGACAAAGAGTTCCATGTGGCACCCTTAAAGCTCAAGTCCATCCCAGAAAAATGTCGATTTGAATCAATAGAGAAAAAAATCAAACAAACATAATGCTGAAAATATCATTGAAATTGGATATGAAATAAGAAAATTATGACATTTTAAAGTTTCGCTTATTTTTATAACAAAACAGTTATATGCACAACTCAGTCATATCAGTGATATGCAAATGAGAGAGTCAATGATGTCCCTCACTCACTGTTTCTCTTGTTTTTATTGTTTGAATTATACAATATTTCAATTTTTACAGATTTGACAATAATGACCAACTTGAATGAAGCAAAACATGTTAAAACAATGGTAGTTTTACATGTTCAGAGAGGAATAAAACTATGTTTCACACGACAATGAGGATAAAATTTCAATATTTCATATTTCATACAATGAAATACAAAAGAAATAGTGAGTGATGTCATCAGTGCCCTCATTTGCATACCGAATAACTATTTTGTGAGATTAAACAAAACTTTAAAATATCACAACTTTCTTATTGAACATCCTATTTTGATGAAGTTTTCAGTGTTATGCTTGTTGGATTTTCTCTTTTTAGTCAATTTAACTTTTTGTTGAAGTGAACTTGTCCTGTAAGGAGATTAGATCTCGATGTAATATTATTTTTTTTGAAAATTCGAACCCTTTTGAATGCAAACTGTCTTAGCTAGACAAATAAAACGCCAAGATATGGTGTTTCGGGTTTCTTGGATGCAAACTGTCTTAGCTAGACAAATAAAACGCCAAGATATGGTGTTTCGGGTTTCTTGGATGCAAACTGTCTTAGCTAGACAAATAAAACGTCATGATATGGTGTTTTGGGTTTCAGGTGCATTTTTGCACCTTTTTGTGTAAATATGTACAATATTCTTATATCATTGAGCACACTTTATTCTTGAGGTTTCTTTGTACTTTTAATGTGGTGTTTTGGGGAACATTACTGAAACGCATTGCGCCGTTGAAACATGGACCTATTATAGATGGACATTCAACGCTATCATTTCTTTGATCAAACGAGATCCGCCGCCTCGTGATTATGTGCATTTTAATGAGAACAAACAGGTGTTTTGACAATAGCGACTACCAAGGCATATCTGATTTTTTTTTACAAAGGGACAGCTTTCCTGGTGTTTGGTTTTGTTGGCTGATACCATGTGTTAGAAAATGTTTTTCAATCAACATGCTTTAGATTTGAAGCAGCAAAATTAAGAAGCAGACGATTTTGTGGCATAAATATGTTATTATTTGATCCGCACACTTCCGCATGCACATTATGACCCCAACAGCATTAAGCGATAAACGCTCTGTACACGATTTGAGCCATCATTTATCTCTGGAATATTAGGAGGAAAATTTGAAAAATTGGATTATAAATAATAGACAATCAAACACAATATTGCCTCTATCTTAAAATATGCATACATTTTCCCAAATAAAACACATGGAACTAAGATTGTCAAAGGTAAACCAGAACTGCACGTCGATTTTAAGTGGTTTATCATCTTCTGTGCATACAGTTTGTGCAATATCAGTCCCGACCTTTCGTTGGAGAACGCGAACGCTTATTTGCGACGGTAGTTGATTTTGGAAGAGACTTTTGGGCCCGTCGTCCAGGGGGGCGTTTCATGAAAGGACTTGTCGGACGTTTTATCCGACAAGTCCCATTTTATCCGACAGTTACCATAGTAACAGTACCTCTCAGCCAATCAACATCAGAGAAAGATGTCAGATCTGACAACTTGTCGAATGAAAATGTTGATGAAACACTCCCCTGGTCGTAAAACTCTGTCCTGCAATGCAAATTGTGTGACATGAGATTTGTTTTCGTTTCGCATCTGGAACGGAAACATTCAATCTGCGTTTCGTGTGCAAAATTCTGGTTGCTACTATGGTAACAGCGATATATCCGATTTAGGACGACTTTCCAAAGCCACATTTGGTTCCTCCCAGAGCTCGAGAGGCCGCCCGGGGGGCCCACTTCCATTGAAGAGTGGATACCAGGCGCGACCACGCGTAAAAAGGGAAAGAGTGGGCAAGTACGTTACGTATAGGCCTATGTAACGTTATAAGGGTGTCAAAAACGATGTTTAAAATACTGAAAAGGAGGATATGTTTTCAATACTTGTCTTGTAAGGTTTCACAAGCTAAATACTTGTTAAGAGATGCATTTTCATAATCTGGAAAAGCCTTGCTTCCCTTGTTTAGGGTGCTTTTCGAAACCGCATGGTCGTGCCTGGTATCCACTCATCAATGGAAGTGGTCCCCCGGGAATTCGAATCTAATCCCCCATTTCTGGGGAAAATAAAACATAATGCCCATTACATTGTGTGCTAGAGGCATATCGTTTGTGTAGGAGTAAACAAAAGAAATTTCGGCTGGTACGTGTTCACAGACCAAGGTAACTCCTTGTTCAGACGTATACATGCTGTGTACATAATCAACGCATGCGAAATGGTTTCTGCTGGAGAGGTGATTTGACCCATGGAATCAATTGCCAGAGATCCACCAATAATCCACATTAAATGCAATATCGATTCGATGGACTGTAATGATCTATATCTAAGCCTTAATTCAGTAACTTTTTCCTTACTCAATATGTACTCGATTTGTTTGAAAAACCACTTTCTTATCCATGTCATAATCTATTGTAGGTCCTGCATTTCGAAAATCTCCAGCCATCAGTCGTAATGTACATGCATGTATGGTGCGGGTGTCGCGGGAAAGAATTTTGCAAAGGAAAAGCAGATTTAAAAGGCCTGCAACCACCCTGTAACACAAAGCTTAGCATTGATTGTAGAGAAGTTTTCTACGTTTCATTCTATTGACTATAATGTACAATCAATCTTAAAAATCAAGTGTATGATTAAGCGTTAACTTTTGTGTTAGGGGCATGGGTGTCGATCACGGGGGGATGGGGGGGATATATCCCCCCCCCCCCAATATTTCAAGTGGGGGGGATGGCCTGTATTATCATCCCCCCCCCCCCAATAATTTAGGGTAGAAAAATTATAATAATGATGATGAAAAAATTAAAAGTTTGATCATGATAATTATAGTGATGATTATGTCATCAATCAGTTTGTTTCCTTCGCAATTTGTGTATATTGTTATTAATTAAAAACATTCTTTTTCAGGACTATTAAACAGATGGGTGGAGGTTCAGGATGAAAAAGAGTGAAATGTTTTTGTATATGATATTTTTAACACATGACATAAAAGGACCCCAACGAAAAACAACTTTTGTTGATAGGGTGTTCCATCCCACCAGTGGTGAAAAAAATAATTTTAATACATCAATTAATTCAAAAGGGTGGACAATAAACGGGAGTAAAAGGGTGGCAAGATAAATCGTCTAAGGAATGACCATATAGCTATTACATACAGTAATAGCTCTATGGAATGACGGTAAGCCCGATGGCGCACGAGAAGCCACATAGTTTGTAATTTGTGCTAGTCTTAATTGGTCCGAATCTGCATGTTATCATCATGCATTAAGAAAAAAAATATTGCCAGTCAGGTTAGATTTAAGAGAGACATTGTATACACAGAGGCGTCGATTCGGGGGGGGGGGGGGGGCGATCACCCCACCAATGAAAATATTTGGGGGGAACATATCGTTTTGCCACCTCCCAATAATTCCGCATGTGCAACTAAAAAATAAGATTGTAATGCTACACTGAAACCAGCAAGCGAGATTGAGATACCAACTCGATTTTGATTTAAAATCGTGCTCAAAATGTCTGCTTTTCAGATTGGAATATAAAAATTTTCAGCTCGCGCTTCGCGCTTGCATCATTTCTGTACCAAAACCCCATACTTTTCATGATTAAATAGGTGAATAGAATGTCCCGCTTTCAGTTCTATACCTCAAAAGAATTCCCGCTTCGATTTGCAATAATCTTTTGATGGATATATATATCTTGTTCTTTATTAAAAGCGTCCATTAAACTGTCTTTTTTTTCCAGATCGAAATATCAAAATTTTCAGCTGGCGCTTTGCGCTCGCATCTATTGTTCTTCTAGATACCCATCTTAATCATTGGTACCAAAAATGCTTAGAATATCAAGCTTTCACGTCAGAATATAAAGAAATTTTTAGCTCGCTCTCTAGTGAGATTCATGTATTTATGCTCCTCATGAGTTACTACAAACAAACCTAAACAGGTACATTTTTCCTGTTTTCGTGTCATACTAAAAAAAATCAGCTCGCGCTTCGCGCTCGCATTGTTGGTGAGGGTAAGATATGTGTCTATTTCTCATGAGTCATATATATATGTATGCATATATATAATATAGGCCTAGTGTGTGGGTGAGTTTGTTCGTTTTGTATGATCGAGCGCCTTTGGAACGTTGATTCATGATTCCCCCCCCCCCCCAATCTGAAAAATGGATCGACGCCCCTGTGTATACATCATGCTCAGTAAACAGATCACTATGCACATGGTCCAGACAATTTTTGTCATTTTTTTCTTTCGTATGAGTTTAGAATAGTCTTACTTGTAACACAAATTGAATTAAAAAAAAAATTATATAAGTACAGTACACTACAACAATGAAGGAGTTTCCAAGAACACCATGCATATCAATTACTCCAAAATGTCCTAACTTGTGATTTTAGTGGGGGTAATGTTGAAAGATCCCCATCCACAAGAACTTTTGTGTGAATCATCCCCCCCAACCAAGAATACCGATCGACACCCATGGTAATATTAGCGTCCGTGTGGTTTGCGAAAGGCCAGAGTGTCTAATCACGAACTGCGTCTTTCAACTCATCGCCTAATTGACGGCGGAACTTGAAAGTAGAAAAATATGAAGAGAATGTTATTCAGAGCACAATGACGGACACAATCCATGTTAGTGAATTCATTAACAATGCGATGCTTGTCCATCTCTAATAGGTCCATGTTGTTAGTAATACCTTGGTCACATTTGCTCTACGGCGGCCGTACGGCGAGTCGAAAACAGTCGTATTATTAATTTTAATTCAAACCACCTATAAAATTATGCAGCTGGTAAAAAAAATGTTAAAACGGCTGTTTTCGACTCGCCTTACGGCCGCCGTAGAGCAAATGTGACCAAGGTAAAAGAAAAGGGGTGCTATATACGAGCAAATAATTTCTTGAAATAAAATTTAGATGGGAGGCTGGAGACAACTTACCAATACTTTTTACGGATTCTTGCTCTCCAGGCTTTAATCCTGTAAACAAGTGAAAAAAGGTAGCTTTTAGATGATTAACGTTTTATTTTCTTTTAACATCGTTTACTTTTAACGCCGTTTAACTCGTTAAAAGGCAACATGCTTAGTTCTCTGAAGGGGGAATATATTATTTTCATAACCATACAAAATATATTGGACACTCGGTAATGTCGAGTTGGAACATTATACACATGCAATACGTGGGCGTGTGTGGGTGCGAGTGCACGTATGTATACGGTCATGTAAAAAGTTTTTCTTCTAAAGAATTTAATTAATTTCATTTTTCAATGTATAATGATTATAATAACTGATAATGATTATAATAATTGCGATGATGTTAATGATAACTTATGTTTATAATCATAAAGTACCATTTCATTAAAAACAAATGAAGCTCTACCTTGCCACCTGGGCAGGGGCATTTGTACACAGCATCCCCACAATTTTGAAAGTTGGAGATGTATAGGCCTATCCCCGGGCTATTTACGCCCCTGAGTATTAACACATATCTCTTCTATGTGACCTAGCTCTGATCATGGTTCTAGTAGGATCCATGCTCTGATCACATCTGTTTTTCATTGTAGAATACAATGTGGCGTATCGGCAATCCGCTCGTTTTTAAGGGCTTTAAAACTCTTTCAAATATTTTCTCAACATGCAACAAATACAATGTGATGTTATAAAATAATAAGTTTGCAAACAGATCCTTTCTTGCAATCAGATACAATTCGCCAATCTCTTATTACTCTTTCTTTTTATTCCTAAAGTTGGGGTACATTTTGCCCTGTGCGTCCAGCTTGGCGGTCGCATGCAGTCACACCAACAGAACCGAATGCAGACCGATCAGAACTACTACATTATTTTCAATTACATTCCCATTGGATGGTTTGGAGTGGGTTTCGTTGGTGTGGCGGGGTATTATCGTAGTGGAAATGGCAGTTTCCGTCCTCAAGGTCGTTCAAAGATAATCGTGATGAGAATCTAGTTTTGTTGTAAACTTACCGGAGTTTGTGTCTCTGTTCGAGCCATTGTCGTCAGTTCCTGCAGCATCGTTGTTGTGTATGTGATCTATTATAATTCAAACGAACAAAAAAAACGTGAGAATTACAACGAAAGCAATAAATGAAAAAAAGTCAGTTGAAGGAGATCCAGATTCGCCATATATTTGTGAAAATATTGTGTGCTAAAATCATAAGTAACTACCTTGCAGGGGTTCCAATAAAGATTACACAAGCACGCTAATAGTACCTTTCTCGTCTTAAGATATTTTAAGAGCAGTGCACCCTTCGTGATGGGATTTAAAAGTCGATGGTCAAAATTTTCTCAAGAGTTCTTTTTAGTCAGTATTAGTTACAATGAATACACTGAAGAACAATTTAAGCACTTCTAAGCCCAGAGAAAATCATTATACAGCAAAATTCCCGTACTTTTAATAAAAAAAAACATTGATTCACCAAAAAAAAATCAAATATTGTCAAGATTGGTATTTAAAGGGGTACTCCGGGCTGAAAATATTTATATCTAAATAAATAGAGTAAAATTCACAGAGCAAAATGCTGAAAATTTTATCAAAATTTGATGACAAATACCAAAGTTATTGAATTTTAAAGTTTAGCAATATTTTGATAAAATAGTTATATGCACGTTATTATGAATATTCATTAGGTGGGCTGATGATGTCCCATCCCAACCTATCTTTTTCTTATGTTATTACATGAAATCATAATTGTTTCATTTTTTCATACATGCTGTGTGAATGATGTGTCTCCTTTATAATGAAATACGTTGCAGCAATGAATATCTAATGCACTAAATCAGTTGTCAATCCATTTTTTTTTCAGTTCTTGGTAGAAAAAAATAATGAATAAACCTAATTTCATATAATAAAATACAAAAGAACAAGTGGGGATATGACATCATCAATTTGCTCATTGAATATTCATGCAGACATGCCTGTTTCACCGGAATAATGCAAATCTTTAAAATGCCATAACCAGGATAACTTTATAATTCCTTATCCGATTTGAATCAAATTTTCAGTGTTTTGTTTGTCTGATTTTTCTTTATCTGCATGTTTAAATCTTATCATTTTCAGCCCGGAGCATCCCTTTAAACCCGGTACGTGTAATAGGGCCTTGGCTTTAAACTTGTGAATGTTCTGCTAGTGGCAAATGAACTAAGGAAAATGGTAACCACACACCTTATAGATTTTGAATAAAATTGTAAAACTAATTTCAGAGGAGTTTCGTTTCTAAACTTGTTGGCCAACCTAGTAACTTCTAAGGAGAAAAGAAAGCACGGATCAATACAGATGCAAGAAAGTGGGTAGTAGAAAAATACGCTTACTTGTTCTACGCAGATATTTTACGCGTCAGAGCGATCAATCGAACTCGAGCAGTTTTTACATAAAAACAATAATATTCATATGACCAAAGTACTGGAATACTCTTCCATCAGATTAGCTTAAACGTAAACTCATGCTTTTTCTTCGTTATCAAGATGCACATCATATTCTTCTCTCCAGTTTTAACCATATTTTCAAAGGATGTAAAATAACGAGGACGTTGCACATGCAGCTGTGCAACGTCCTCGTTATTTCACATCCTTTGAAAAAATATGCATATAGCGAAAAAGAATGTGTATTGTTCGTGGATGTGAATTTGTATTTGCATACATTATGCAAGGATGTCTAGATTTATCAATTGTTATTGCTTTTGACCCCTTCAAATGTATTGTCTATATACATGTATATGAAAATCAAACTGGTATAGTCAATGTCATAAAGTTGTATCCGCCTTCCACCATTTATTACTCACAACGTATTTCACATGAGCAGCAGTTCTACCAGCTTGTTTTTCAGTATCACCAATCATATTTCTTTTACTTAAATATTAAGCTATAAATAAATACTATACTATAGGATTTATAACGCGCACGTATCCACCTTGTTGGTACTCAAGGCGCTCCAATTACTTATCACTTGAATGAATGAAGGCCTATCATGTTAATGTTATTAGTATACTTTTCATTTGTCTGTAAATTTACATCATATATTATGTACATGTATTGTAATTGTTGTTGCTTTCTTTTTTAGTGTCAAACGAGAATTATGAAAATAAATGAAATGGAAATGAATTGAAATGAAATGAAATGACTTGTTTGTTGTGTTTAGTACATATTTTGTCATTACAATCAGCAATGGCTGTATTTATGTAATGTAATTATTTGGGGAGATAAATAAATTGTACTATTATTATGCACTGATCTATGAGTATATACCGTACATGTATAAAGTATTCTGGTAGATTCGTGATTTTGTAGAGATGGATATCCTGGGGCCTGTTATTGCAGAAAGAGTTGCGTTTAAACGCAAGTCAAAATATCAAGCACAAGTCCCGAATACGGGTGCTTCATTGGCTGAAAATATAGTTTCGCAAGATTTTATTAGTTGCGTTTGATTGCAACTCTTTCTGCAACGGGCCCCTGGTGCCCATATCATTCAATATGATTGGCTGATACTAAATATTTTATAATTAATCGTACTTTTTATTTTACAAGTCTTTACGAGACAGGCTTATATAGGCAAATCAAGTGGGCCGCAGCGAAAGGAATGAAAGGAGGAAAAAGAAAAAGAAATATATTAGGAGTATGAAAAAATATATATAAACGGGAAGATCACTATATACAAATAAAAATGTTCGCGCTTCGCGCTGGCATTACTTGATCAAAGAGAAACACATCATACGAGTCTCTGCAAACAGCCTTTAAAAAGTCCCCCTTTCAGATCTGTTTATAAAAAATATTCAACTCGCATCAATTGTTACAGTGAGAGACTCACTTATTATTATTCTCGCACAGTCCTAGTGCATTAGCAAGTCATTACGTCAAAAATATCGGCACGCGCTTCGCGCTCGAATTTATTGTTTTGTTTAGAAACGCACCTTGTTCATTATTTTAAAAAGCGCTTAAAATTGTTGAATTTTCAGATAGAAAATAAATACATTGCTGTGTCCAAAAATTTCAGCTCGCATTATTCGTTTAAGACTCATGAGACCCCTTCATTGTTTGTAAGAATAAACTTAACATGTACTTACACTTCCGTAATTAGGTCTACCTCTAACCCCTCCCCCACCCAGACCGTTACTGTTTGATCATCTAATCACACCCCCCCCCCCCCCCCGTTGATATGGGCAAAAGCTAGGTCCGCCCCGGGATTTCGAGAAAATGACTGTTAAAACGCATATGAGCATATGCATATGAGCCAATGACTTTTCAAGTTGAACTCAGACGAGGCCAAAAACGTGAGACATGTCGGAGGTTTTTTTTCCTGTGACCTTTGGGGTCAAACTTTGAGGGAGGAGAATGGCTCAGATAATACAATACGTAAACGTATATATACTGAAAAGGCATTATAAAGTTGATTTCTAGAAAGAGGATGATAATGAAGTATTTTCGAATAGTGGATGGGCGTTTCTGAGGGCAGGGGAGACGTGCCCCTATGATTTTGCAAGAACCAAATAAAGAGAATTAGAACAAAAGGAGTGAACAAAGAACAATATCAAAAGGGATGTGGGTCGAGTAAAACCCTGTGTACAAATACAATATCCAAGTATAGCTACCATACAGTCAACTATTAATTGATTAATTCAGTTCTGTGATGTGCAACTATTGTAGTTGTAAATCAAATCAAAATGGAATGTAATAATTTACTGGAATATAGGCCTACATTTGGAAATGTCTGATATATTGATTAGACATCACCATTACCATGCAGATTGGCCCCGATAGTTTTCATTATACTTTTCCATGTTTAGACTTCTTGCCAAACACTTATGTATAATTACATATACATGTAATATAACGAAAAGAACAAATATTATTATAGATCGGTTGCCCTATATAAGCTCTAAGTACAATGGGAAATAATAGAAACACAAAGGAAAATAACTTAAATAAATACCAAAAAGGTGACAAAGCAAAACGCTAAAAGCTATATGTTAACATGGTTAATGATAGAAATAATTCACCAAGAAAATCATTAAGCGTGAATGGAGAGAAATATAGTTTGAAAGTCATATTCAATTCAATAACGTTTGTCCTTTTGTTTTTAAATACGTGTACTCTTTTAGACAACGACGGGATACAGGAAACTGGATTTTAGATTGATTTGGCTGGGTCTGTGACCTTAATCTCCGAACGAAAAGAAAAAGCTTTCACTGGGAACTGCAGAGGTTACAGACAAATATTCATGTTCACACCATACTGGAGACAGTTATATTACTACTGTTATTTCATCCACTGTCATTTCATTGTACTATAATAAAACTTGATCGTCTGCTGAATCACTTGCATGTAAAAAAGTATCGATTATAATAATGCTTCAAATTTAATGAAGCCATTGATGGGATAGAAAAAAAATTACACAAAGTAATGTTTTATAAATCCCGGCAGTTAAACGTAAACTGCGTGTCTTTACAATTTGGAAATGTATACAAGTTGTTGTCTTTCATTGAGCATGACCAAATCTTTGGAGTCTATGATAAGGGTTGCTTCTTTATCAAAATGTAAACAGCTTTTAGATTTGTTTTTAATCTACATATTAATTAAACTACAACACACGTATTCACGTATGGGACGAATAGCCTACACAGTTAAGTTTCTTGTTTGATTTAAAATGAGTTTGGAGTAAAACTTAAATTTGTAGGTCCAAATCATTTGAATTAGCTTGATCAATATATATAGATCTGCGTTTTTGGTTATTTGTTAATTAAATTGATTGAAAGTTTAGATACTTGGATTAACTTTAGATGGTCTTTAAGGTCGAGTGCACACGTAAACTTTGAATCATCAGAGGTTTACAAGATATATACAAGAAAACGTAAATTGCAAATTTATTTACAAGCCACAGACCACCTACCTCCAGTCGAGTCATGGTGAAATCCATCGTTGATACTTGCTCCTCGTCCATCTCCACTGTCGTAAAGCGTACTTGATGAGTATGGCCCGATGGCTGGATCCACCCCATGACTACTTCCAGCCAAGTCGGGGTCTCCCATTTCAAGACCTGGATCGAAGTCAGAGGGTAGAGCACCCCATCCTTCTCCTTCCTGAAAACTTGGCTGGGGACCTGGATCTCCATCACTGGTTCCTAATTCACTGCCAATTGGTGGAAATACCGGTCCTGATGCGACAGCTCCTGGATGGAGGCCAGGTGCAGGTGGGGGCATTCCTCTCCCTCCATTGGCTCCTGGTCTCCCTGGGTAGTTACCTCTAGCTCCCGGTGATCCTGGTCCTACTGGACCTGCTGGAAAGCCTCCTCCACGACCTCCTGGCAATGGACCTGGCAAACCTTCCCCGGGTGCTCCCGGTCCTCCTGGACGTGGATACCAAGTTCCTCCTACATCTCCTGGGTAGCTTGGAAATTGTGACCCTCCATCCTCCTGCTGGCTTGGGAAGATCTGACATGTCGTTCTTTCCAGTGCAGTTATAAGAAATACAAAGGGGAGCAGTTGGTTGGGCAACATCGTCATATTTTCGAAACAAATCAAAATCCGGATGGAACCGGGAATACTACGCTGACTTTCAACCCGCACAGATAAAATAATTTTTCGTGAAGTACATATCGTTAGGCTTGTAGATGGAACTGTAGCTTTACTTGAAGGTGCAGATATACACACACGCACACACCTGCCGCGCGTAAAGTAGTCTGCAGGCACAGACCCTGTTGGAACTTTGATCAACAAGTGTGCTTCCACGCAAAGACTAGCACATACAAAACTGGCAGAGAGCCTTCAGTACACAGGCATGATTAGGCTGCACATTCAGACCCTTAACTCGAGCGAAGGGTTTGCCCAGCAGACTACGCGTAAAGCGGGGTGAAGAGATTAGAATGGGAGTTCAAGAATAAAACAGCTGCACTGTTCTTAGTATTAACTGATAGCTTACAGATGGGGTGGGTGGTTGGGGCCATGGACCAAAAAAAAAACTTTCACGACCAAGGAAAGAGGAGAAAAGGAACAAAAAAAGGTAAATATGGTAATTATTCTGAGTATCACAAAATCAGATTGTAAAATTTGCATTAAACATGATAAAGGTTCACATTTTCGCTCGCTCGCTTCGCTCATAAGCACGCTTATTATAAAATTTTACCCATACGCCATGTCTGACCCCCTATTTTGGGGTTCCTACTGGTCTGGAAGATATTATTATATGGTTTGTGATAAACGGAAATCAGGGAGTGGCCGTCATAAGTCAATTGCTTTCTGATATTAGCTCACATTCACTTTATGCTTTGTATTGTCGTTTTTACAAGATGTATACAAAAAAACTTAATTTGAATTTGATTAGAAGACTATGCAAGCAAGGCGATTTTCAATAGACGGGAGCAACATATTACACTGTATTGCAATAATGATCATTGTTATTGGATCATGCCCGTGTTTTTAAGATGTGGTTTCAAGGAGGAAAACCCAGAAAACCTCAAGTTATTACCATTTTCATACAGTATGATCGACGAATTACTTGGGTTTTTATTATTATTATTTGAATCCAACAGGTATATATTTGTCTATATGATTGTGAAGTGCCTGCACAAAATAAGATTATAATAATTGAAGTGAATTAATTTTTGCCAGATCGGTATAACATATATCTTCGTAACTTCGTAGGAGATAAAGAGCAATATTGTAAAAAAAAATGAATAAGGAGAAATTGAGACGGGTGAATTAAGGAAGGCAAATGTTGGATAGAGGAAAACAGTGATGAAAAATGATATGAATACGTGGGTTTCTTACACTGGATTTTACTTCATCTAAAGATCAAGATTTTACACTCTAAAATGGATTGAGTAAAAATTTACCAAATATTGGGTAGAAAGGGAACAAGCATGTTATTTTCCCCCATATTGGGCAAAATGCAAAGGGTAAAATTCAACGCAACATTGCGTAAACTTTACGAAGTATTTGGTACCATTTTACCCAGCAAGCATACATGTTCCCATTTTACCCAATATTGGGTTTTTATAATGTATAAAACCCAAAAAATGTACAAATATTGTTTTTAGAGTGTATAAAACAAAATTATATGAAGAATTATTTCGCTTGATATCACAACACTTGATAGCATTTCAGTCCCCCCTCGTAACTATATATATGAAGAGATGGATGCTTAATTTCATTGTAGGCCTATATATACTTTTGCAAATTTTAGGGAATCAGGACATTTACCGGTGCTGATCGATAGATTAAAAGAATTACACAAAGGAGAGGCAATATAATGTTTCAGAAGGAAAGTACTATGCCTTGGCAGTGGCGTACCTAGGATTTTCCACAGGGGGGCAAATTCGTCCGCCAAAAAAATTGACAAGCAAAAAAAAAAAGATCTTCAACCACAAATAAAGGATTTCGTACCAAAACAAAAATTTACAAGCAAGCAAAAAAAAAAAAAAAAAAAAAAGGTCTTCAAGACTCGTCAGGGGGCAGGGATATGTCCCTTGCATGGGTTGTGACTCGTCAGGGGGCAGTCTGCCCCCTCTGCCCCCCCGTAGGTACGCTAGTGTGCCTTGGTGATTTCAATTAGCTCCTGAACATTTCATTTATCGTTTTTATGGGTTTTAAGAATAAGGAAGAATTAATGGGTGTGGGTCCTGGGATCTGACAACTTTCATAAACTTATCTCCGTTGTCCTCTCGACTCCCTACCCCCTCCCCCTCTCTCTCTCTCTCTCTTTACCACTCCCCTTTGTCCATCTCCCCTCTATCAATTTCTTTGCACCCATCTCTCCTCTATCTCTATTCACAACTCAGTCTAACTCTCACACATAACTTTTTACCTTTATATTTTTTCTTTTGAGAATTCTTTAGTTCTTTATTTATGTCCTATTTTTAATTTGTTATTGTCCAATACGTGCATTCCGTTGGAGGCATTACGCGTGGTAGGCCGAAGGTATTTACTGTATCACCTTTTCGTAGTACGAAACAAAAACAAATATTTTTTTTTAAAGTGCAAGAATAAAATGATTGATTTGAATGAATGAATTTATTATCATATTCAACAAAATGAATTGCATAATATTAACACAATACAAGACAATATATTTGACTATAACAATAAAGAATCCAGTGTTGCAAACTGATTCAGTATATAGTAAAAATGGCAATAGATTATAACAATGGCATCACTAGCGTACCTACGGGGGGCAGGGGGGCACTCTGCCCCCCCTGACGAGTCAAAACCCATGCAAAAACGTATCTTTGCCCCCCCTGACGGGCTTGAAAAACCTTTTTTGCCCCCCCTGACGAGCTTTAAGACCTTCAATGCCCCCCTGACGAGCTTGAAGAAGACCTTTTTTTTTTTTTTTTTGCTTGTCAATGTTTTTCTGGTACAAAATCCTTTATTTGTGAACGAAGACCTTTTTTTTTTTTTTTTTTTTTTTTTTTTTTTTGCTTGTCAATTTTTTCTGGTACAAAATCCTTTATTTGTGATCGAAGACCTTTTTTTTTTTTTTTTTTTGCTTGTCTATTTTTTTCTGGTACAAAATCCTTTATTTGTGATCGAAGACCTTTTTTTTTTTTTTTTTTTTTTTTTTTTTGTTGCTTGTCAATTTTTTTGGCGGACGGTTTTGCCCCCCCTGTGGAAAATCCTAGGTACGCCACTGAATGGCATTAATGACTATGAAATATATGAAGGAACCCGAATAAAAAAAACAGAGCTTGTACGTTCACAGGTTCCTTTAACATTATGAAATCAGCAGTCAAGGAGATCTGACAAGGATGTGACACACAAAAATTATCAGACTAAATTGGAAGAGAAAAAAATAATAACTTTGTGGGGTAAACAATGAGAGAGATAGTGGAGAAATAATAAGAGAGAGAGGGGGATGGTTACGAAAAGAGAGAGAGGAAAAAAACTAACGCAAATACCTTTAAATAAAATAGAAGGGTAGAAAACGAGTCAAATAATTACTTTGTATTTGTTCAGCCAGTGCTTCTTTGCTGAGTTCATAGCTGGACAAAAGAAGGAATTTTGATTTACATTTACACGTATTTAAGGATGAACAGCTAATTATTTCGTTTGGAAGGTGATTCCAAAACATGGGTCCTTTAAATACAATTGTTCTTTGACCAATACGAGTACGTGTAAGGTGGAATGAGTCCAATTGGCGGGTAGGATAAGAATGGATGAGGTTGTTTCTTTGAAATGATGGAAAAAAAATCTGGTAGATTGTCTTAAGAGTTAAAATAAAAATATTCTCAAATTTTCAGGATTTTATATTTTTTATTTATGTATTCCTCTTTTTTATAATGAACTTGTGTGTGAATAAAAGTCAAATTAGTTAACTAATTGCCGGCAAGTCAAGTATCACAATTTAATCGTGAAAATGAGAGTCATATGTAAGTTTAATAAGATATCATAATCCGGAAAAAAATAGTTTGTTTATATTACCGATATTTCTATAAATCAATTTTCATAAGACAATTGATCGATAAAGAGTCCAAGAAATTCGGTTCAACCTCTAATAAATTAAAAATATCCATAGCAACTTGACCAGGCAAACTTTTAAGAGAATTTCTAAAAATCATAAAAATGGGTTTTCTTAACATTAAGTGATAACTTGTTATTCAAGCCTAAACTAGTTGAAGTTTTCTATTCAAATGATTAAGTAGTTTATGTGGGCCATCGTGAGATGATAGAATCATCAGCAAACAAAATGAATGACAAAATGTTGGAAGAATGTTAACATTATTAATGTAAAGAATAAAAAGTTAAGGGCCAAAATGTGATCCTTGGGGTGCTCCGCAAGATATCGATTTCATACTTGAATTTGTACCTGCTATAGAGCAGTGAAATGTCGAAGGCATTGGTCCAGGAATATACCAACAGTGCATAAGGATCAACAGCCCACGAAACCTTATCATTTTTCAATCCTCGGCAACCCGGTCGTGTTATCAGGTTCTTTTCTTTTTTCTTCGTCTCTTTTCTCTATATTCTGATTCATTTCCCGTTTCTTTCTACCTCTTTCACCCATTTTCCCGCAATTCTTGCCTGTGCCATTGAGTCATATCTTTTGATTTTATACCCATCTCTTGCTAATCATGCATGTTATTGTACTTCACATGTTCTTCTTTCATTCCTTTTCCCGCTAACCTTCTATCTTCCCTATTTATGTTCTTCCTTTCTTTTCATTTTTCCCTTTCCCTTTCCTTGTTTCCCTTTCCTCTTTTTCTTTCTCTTTCTCTCTCTCTCTCTCCCTTTTCTCCTTCTCCCGTTTTTTTATTTTCCCGGTGAAATCCGCCAGGGGGGGGGGGCAGCTTGCCCCCCTGCCCCCCCCCCCCCCGCCTGTTACCGCACTGAAGGAAAGTTGTCAGATTCGACAACTTGTCGGATGGAAATGTTGATGAATCGCTTTCCAGATCAGACAACTTGTCGGAGAAAAATGTTGATAAAACCAATTTTGTATTCATGTTAAGTGCCTAATTTCAAGTCAATAAACATAATCAGACGGCGCCATGCGCTCGTAATATTTTGTTTAATGGCCATGTGTTTCATGATTGCGATCCTAAAATGTGTTTTTTTTATTCATTTATTTTTTATTTATTACTTTTTATATATTTGTATTTTTGCTTCAAATGCCTTGAGCTGACTAGCTCGATGTATAGCGCCAGCTATATTTTCGCAAATGCCAATTATATTACACATAAACCGGTATTGTTGTCCTTGTGAGAATCAACCTGTGTGTGCTCTGCTCTGACGAGACAAGAAATCTCTTCTCTGTAAAATTCTGCATGTTCCTGATTCCTCACACATATCATATTTGCAGCTATCATTCCTTCTCTCTGATTTTCGTGAGATGTAAAAGTAAGTACCGGGTGTATCATATATTAACTTCAGTACTCGTTGTTTGTGCTGCAGCGACAGCTTTGGCCTGTGGCTGTGCTACTTACGTTACGGAGACCTAACCGCACATTCGCCAGACTGTTCCCGTGCGTGTGTAACTAAAACTACCGTACCGGTACGTACTACAGTACAACTACATTCTACAACCAGCCAAGCGCAAGTCAAAGGCAAAGCACACTCAAACAGCCATATCATAACTAAGTAATCATAACATGTATCATCATGGCCATAGGCCTATCTTGAGGACTCCGTGATGATATTTTAAAATATTTTTAGAGTAAAGTTGCCAAACATC
Source organism: Lytechinus pictus (assembly GCF_037042905.1). NCBI lineage: Eukaryota > Metazoa > Echinodermata > Echinoidea > Temnopleuroida > Toxopneustidae > Lytechinus > Lytechinus pictus. The sequence goes on from NC_087247.1 coordinate 21,869,021, forward strand.
GGACGGTTCCAAATATTGAACGAAAATTACTTCAACTGCCTCCTGCCTGGTTAGGTTTAGCCCACCCATGGTTGCAATGCTGCCGCCGTGCACGGTAAAATCTAGACCAAAAGCTTCAGTCTCTGTATTTTGGTTGTTCCGCTGAACTACGTTGGCTCCACTCACCATACATAGACTGAAGGGGATGGGGCCCCGTACCTACAGCCAACGTATAGTGAACTAGCGTTTTATAGATCGCGATTTAAACTGTTTTTTAAGCAAAATTGAAAGTTTCATGGTTTCCATTATCAGGGAAATATAAATAAATTAAGTAATTGCATACCTTGGGCCGGAGTTATTGAAAAAAATCCTCTGGATGATTGAGAAATCTGTCATCTAAGACATTTTCACCTGACCTGACGGTTTTTCTTGCAAGTTGCCATCTTGAATGACGTCATTATCGTATTAACTTAATGTCTCGAATCGATATATCGCGATTATAACTAGTACTAGTACTAGTATAACTAGTATCGTTTATCTTCGGTTTCGTTCGCATATGGAGCAGATCGTATAATATCGAAAGCAATATCGATATCACATTCGTGATTGTTGACGTTCGTTTGTAAATATTTTATAGTTTGGCTGCCATTTTGACCATTTTTATCGTGTTCAACCCAATTAAACATCGGTAAAGTATATTTTTCATGCCTTTTTCATCTATATCGTTTAAAGTATTTAAATGTTAAAACATCAAGCTTTAAAAGTTTGTTGTTTATACATCCTTAGATTGTAAATTCGATGTGTAAAATTACATCAAACTTTGGACTGTGAATTGACAAAAGGGAGGGAATGAGAACAAATGCGAGCCCACACGTACACCCTACCGTCGGTAAATGGGGATTACAGTAAAATGTCAGAAATTGTTGAATAAATCCCCAGAAACGACGGTTATTCCTGTCTAGGTAAAATCAAGGCATGTCGCATGCAACTCACTCTATGAGCTGATCCTTCCACAGAATTTGGAGATTCCTGGAGACCAGATTAACTAATTGTATGCATATAGCCGAATCGATATTGCTAAATATATCAATATTCCATAACATTATTTCATTTCACTTACCAATCCGTATGAAGTCAATTTGGAGACTTATTTGAGTACTCTATTCCCCTCTGTTCCTCGTCTTTTCTTGCTCTTGACGATCGCGCGGCAGTACGATTGTGGATGAACGACAACATCAATTTCTGGCCTAAAGAGGGCGCGCGATTTATATTCATATCAAAGACATGACAAGGGCCAAGACTAGGCACCTAACTTATTTTACACACAAATCGACGCAAAGCACTACGCGAAGTCCGTAAAGTGACCAATCTTTTCGTCGTATAGACTTCGGCAGACCGTATCGTTCGTTATAGCTTGTACCGCTGGTTTCGTTCCAGGTACATAGATTTTTTTTTCTATTTTTGTTTATTAGTCATCGTTTTAAATTATTTGCAATAAAGTGTTATCATCGCCAATATTAATCTTGAATTATGTTTATGAAGGTATTCCATTTATTTGTGCCCATAATTAGTCAAGTAATCATAAGAATAGCGCATTCAAAGAATTTGGACACGGTTATGAAATTACCGAGGAGCTGAATCAAGGTTGTGAAATTTATTAGCGCCACCAACGGGCTTCCTTGTATTTCCGTAGAAGAGACAAGCGAAGACACTTTCCAGGCCGAGGTAAGCGAAATTTGCTCTTTTTGACCGATTATTATACCTTTTTACTTTTTTAATTTTGTAATGTATTGCTAATTACCGGAAAGAGCCCCGGTGCGTAGCGAGAAGGAGCTTCGGCAAATATTACTTCAGCAATGAAGCGATGTTTGCCGACTACTTCGAAATCTACGGTCAAACACGGTCCGGTGTACGAGGTTCGTATATATATACGAACCTCGTACTAGTGTGAGTGGGTTTAGCCTACCTCGGGCGAAGTTCGTGCAGGCTCCACTTCACTACCGCTACACTACGCTCCACCTACCCGAACTTCGGGACGGTGAACCAATTCGGATATACCGAGTGACAAAGGTGGGATGAAATTACTGGTCATCCCCGACCATTCGCCATACAGCAAAAGGTAGGGGATGGGGCTGTACGGCGTTTAGGCCTGCTTCCTGGCAATTTTTTAACTTATGAAGAAAAGAGTAAAAGAGTTGGACTTACCAATGATTGTCAAGAACCAAACGAAGATTTTGGTTCCATTGTAGCTCTGTTGTAACTTCACATCCAAGAAATATTATCCCTTCTATGATTTCTTTTGAAATCGTATAAAATTGTCAGGAAATTCTTCTTTATCCTCGTCTGTCCATAGAATCCTATGTAGAGTGCCGTAATGCCCTCTTGTGCTGAATAAAAGAAAGCTAATGGGAGCGCGACCACAGAGCTGGATTATTCATGCTTCTGATCAATACTCGTTTCTGGTGTAAAGCCTGTTCCTGCGAAGGTAGTCTTTTATCACCTGACACTAAATTTTTTTTTTCACTATTTTTGTACATCAGAATTTTTGTCACAGGTGGCCGAAGAAGCGGGGGGGGGGGGGGGGGGGTAGGGCGAGAGGGGACACGTCCCCCTAAATTTTAGATAGAGGGAATAGTTCCCCCTAAAAAAGAAAAAAAAAAGACTGAGGAAGAAAGAAAGAAAAAAGAATGGAGGAAAGGAAGGAAGGAAGCAAGCGATTTTCGTCAGACAAAAAAAAAATCGCATCCAAATGGAGGGGATTTGGGTCAAATATTTGAACCTTATTTCCAGAAAAATCTTAGCTATAATTGACAGGGCCCTGGGAACTATTTTTTGAATGGGGGCGCTCAATTAAATATGCAAAGCCCCCCCAAAAAAGGTTTTCACAACCAAAATGGAGAACAAATTATTCCAGATAAATTTGAAAAGCAAAGGGAAAAAAAATCCAGAAGGGACACAGCTTTAGAGTGTGGCAAATATTTCTCAGTAAAATTCAATATCAAGAAAATTTCGTTCCCTTTTCATAAGAATCTTAAATAGTAATAGAACATAGCATAATATATTACACTTTTCCTTTCCTTTTCTCTCACATTTTGTTAAATTTCTTGGTCGTATCCTATAGCCTTTCCATTCTACCATTATTTCCCGTTTCTCCTCTTTTTTTTTTAAATTATAGATTCCATTTTGCTATCTCTTAATTCTTTCCCCTTTCTCACTCATTTATTAGCATTTCGGGATGAGTTTCTCACATTATGTTCTCCTTTCCTTCCTTTTCACTCTTTCCTCGCGTTGGACTTTTTATATCTATATTCTTTCTTTCCCTTCATCTTCTTTTCTCTTTTACCCTTTCCATTTTCCTTTCTTGCCCCCCCCCTCAAGTTCTTTTTCTTCTCATTCTTTCCCTTTCTCTCTTCTCCTTTTCCCCTTTTCCATTTTTTAAATGTCATTTACACTGTTTTATTCTTTAAATATGTTTATCGAGACGAAACAAGATTGCCAATTTGTCTTGATAGAGGCTATCGAGACTTCCTTACCAGAATGCATCACGAGCTGAGTTTCGTCCAAACGGGTGGATAAACCTCTGGTTTCGTGAGATTTTTTTTCTTTTTCGATTTGTCACTGTTGAACACCATAGTAGCAACCCAGAGGATCAATCACCATCACGCATAAATTTCGGTGAGTTTTTATTCATTTTTTTAATGTTGTAAGGTCAGTAAGAATGATCTTCTTTTGAAAAGATGTTAGGCTAAGTATCACATTTATAAAATTGCATGAGTTCGTGATACATTGAATGACGGATGGGAGGGGGAAATGAGCAATGTATATTTGCACAATAGCACTGTATGCTGCCGAGAACGAGGTTATATTATAACCTCGTTCGTAGGATGAGTGGATGAAATGATGGTTTATTGTAAAAATTACAGAAAAAAAATATAACGAAAAAGATGAATAGCTTAATATCTTACTCTACGCCCGTATTTCACTCCATGTCCATCCGGTTATCCTCAAAATTGGTGATTTTGGGCCAGTATCTAATTCCTCACACGCATTGTTCACGACTGATTACAAAACATTGTATGCAACGAACGTAGAGGGCAGCAATACACATCAGTGTTGCTATTAGGAAGGCCCACTCGATACGCGCATACAATGTTTTGAAATCGGCCGTGAATAATACCTGTGAGCAATTTGATACTGGCCCAAAATCACCAATTTTGAGGATAACCAGAGGATGGACACGGAGTGAAATACGGGTGTAGAGTAAGATATTAAGCTATTTATCTTTTTCGTTATTTTTTTTCTGTAATTTTTACATACCTGATATTGAACTGCACACAGTGGCCGGTATTCTTAAGTCGGGTTTAACTTAAACTCAGGTTTAAAGTTGTGGTTTAAGTATGGATAGCCAATTGTTACATAAATCACTAACAGTAGAGATATCATATTTCAGCTCATTTGGCTTTCAAATCATTCATAATTGTCTAGGAAGTATAAATAGATTTTTGACCCTCGCTAATCATGGACTCCAAACTGCCAAAGGATTGATGACCAAAAAAAATCTCGTAAGGGGGAAGTGATTTCCGCCGGAAATATCGCTGCCGAGATCGCACATGTTCGATCTATTGCACAAAAAAACTGCAATGGCCTCCGCGGGGGTTCCTTACGGCAGGAAATTCAAGACCCTTCCAAATATGGCACGATCCCAAACATCGGACATATTGGCCGATTGAATTGGAAATGCATTTTCAGAACGAAGTCGCGTGCAACTGAGTGAAGACTTCCGATGTTCGGAGCCAAAAGAGGTCCGTTTGGTAGGTAAATTATCATTAAAGGGGAATCCAACCCAAATAAAAACTTGTTTTTATAAGGAAAAGAAAAATCAAACAAGTTGATAGGTGAAAGTTTGAACAATATTGGACAAACAACAAGAAAGTTATGAATTTTTAAAAGTTGTATATATTGGTAATCACTATACCCATGGAGACTTCAAATTGGCCACATATGGGATGTCATAGTGATGTAAGGCAAGGACTACTCTTCCATGTACTCCAATACATATTATGGCTAAAATGTCATTTTTCCCAAAAGTTTTATTTCAAATTATATTTTTGTTTCATGAGGACATAAAACAAAATACTACTTGGGTTATATTGAGATTACTGCCCCAGGGGAATGGGTACTTAGGAGAAAACCACAAATCCCTGATAATAAAGTACATGGCCTATGGGAAAGTTGTCCTTGCCCCTTGTCATGATTTACTTACCCAGTTGCCAATTTGAAATCTACATAGTATTAGTGATCTCAATTTTAAAGCAGCTATAACTTTCTTATTGCTTGTCCGATTTCTCTCAAACTTTCACCATTCTGTTTAATTTATTTTTCTCCTTCCCAACCCAACATTTTGTGGCCAAGGCTGGATTCCCCTTTAAATACCAATATCTATATCAAATTTTTTGATAGTATGGTAATAATTAAAATCGGCATTTGCGCAGCTAAAATAATTATTTTATCAACAATTAAGCAATTATTTTGGGGTCTAGAGCGCGATTTAAATTGCCAAAAATGAGAGGTTTCTTACCAGACTGATCTCGTGTAGATCCCTCGATCCATTCTTAAAAACCGCAAATACAATAGGCTTGACCCTTGAACCACTTCGTTATGACGTAGCTTCGAAAAGCGATGTTACCAAATGCCGTTTTGAAGAACAATTTATAGATAAAAATTATTATCTAACACATGATGAAATTTGAAACTTGATTATGAATAATTATTATTAATAATTTTTATCCATAAATTGTTCTTCCTAGACGGGACGTATTATGGTATCACGCTCTGTGTCCGTCCGTCTGTCTGTCCGTCCGTTAACTTTTCCTTGTAAATGCGATAACTTCAGTTTGACGTCACCTAGGCTCATATAATGTGTGTATGATACTAGCATGGATCCCAGAAAGCCTATCGATTTTGAGGTCAAAAGGTCAAAGGTCACAGTGACATATTTTCATCTTACCCTTGTGCAGTCCTTGTAAATGCGATAACTTCAGTTTATCTTAACCTACATGTAGGCTCATATAATTTGTTGTATATGATAGTGATACTAGCATGGATCCCAGGAAGCCTATCGATTTTGAGGTCCAAAGGTCAAGGTCACACTGACATGTTTTCATCTTACCCTTCTGCAGTCTTTGTTTAGCCCCCATCACACTTATTCGGAATCAGCAGGAATCAAGCAGAAGCTGGAAAGAAAAAAATATTCAAAAAATCTAGAAATTTTGGGGAGGAACTTATGAATTCACCAAACTGGAGTTGAAATTCAGTAAATTGACCATGTGTATCATCATACACTAGTCAAAATGAACCGCAATGGAGTCAGATTGATAATTGATCGTGCTACGTTCTTGGACATTCTAGGGGCATTCTAAATATCCTGACTGCATTCTGAGTGCATTCGAAATATTTTTGTCATTTCTTTTGGCCGTCCCGAAGGTTTTGGTCATGTTCAAAACATTCGAGGGATATTTTCGAACGGTGTTCGAAGTAGATTTAAATGACCAACTGGTGGTCAAACAATAGTCCTTTCATTCAGGCCAATTCTGCTTGATTCGGAATAAGTGTGATGGGGGCTTAAACGCGATAACCTCAGGTTTAACCTAACCTAGGCTCATATAATTTGGTGTGTATAATACTAGCATGGATCCCAGGAAGCCTATCAATTTTGAGGTCAAAAGGTCAAAGGTCAAGGTCACACTGACATGTTTTCATCTAACCCTTTTGCAGTCTTTGTAACGCGATAACTTCAGTTTAACTTAACCTAGGCTCATATAATTTGGTGTGTATGATACTAGCATGGATCTCAGCAATTCTTTTGATGTTGAGGTCAGATGGTCAAAGGTGGAGTCGTCACCACCTTCCACTTTTCTTGCTTGACCAATAACTCCATTTTCCATGTTACAGGTGGGCTTACTATGTGCTCACCTTAGCGACACTCTTTTGTTTCTTCTGTTGTGAAAGTGAGCTTTAGAGATATCGAGACAGACATTTTCGCCAATTGAGGGAGAGACTTTGTATTAATATCTGCACTGCTCACTCAAGCATGAGTGAACATGAATTGCAATTTTTAGTTCAGCATTTAAACTTCATCATGTGGATCTCTTAGCCATGTTTTCATGGGAATCAGGAGAATAGGGGGTGAGATAAGGACTTAAGTGGGTGAAGTAGGTTGATGGGATAAGGGTCAAAAGAACATCCCTCTCTTTCCCTCCCCCCCTTCTCTACTACTGAGAGACTCGGCAGAATTAGCCTTTCAGTTTTTTGAGAGGTGAGTCCTTTGGAACTTGGGGTGTTGTGCTAAATTAATGATCAATTGAGATCACTTTTGGTTTCTTTAGCAAATTTCTTGAGTTACTAAATTTAAATTTAATGCATGAGTGAGCAGGAATTGTAATTCTAATGTAGCATTTTAACTTGATCATGTGGATCTTAGCAGAGTGTTCATGCAAGTCAGAGTAATGTGATGGTACCTGTTACACGTTAGGGGGCGAGATAGGGTAAGACTTGGTTAAAGCATGGACTTCCTGTTAAAGGACATTCTTCTTCATGTTCTTTTACAAATTGTACAAGTCATGTACCCCCATGTAACCCCCACCCATCGAACCTCTCTCTCTCACTTCCTGGCTGGTCTTCAAAACTTAACTGCCGACCGATGGTCGACGGGTCAGTTTCGTTTTCATTGAATGACTAAAATACTGTACTAACAAATTGATTTTAAGGATATTTATAAAGCTGAATGTTTGATACATGGTCAATTCCAGCGTAACGGACATGACGTTCAGACAAATTTTTGTAATTCAAAGGTTTATACAGTAGAATTAGCAGTCTTTTGATAATTGTTACTGAGCTTATCAGACACATTTAAGTATCAGTTACATACACATGAAATTTCAAATCGTTTCGTTGAACAGTTGCGGAGAAATTGCACTCTTTGTGAGCGTAACGGACATGACACGAAATGGACGAAGCATTTTTACCTCCTATTGCTAATCAAAATTCCTGTGAATTCTTAGATTGCATGCACCTGATGTTGGTGTTAATTAAACCTTAAGATCATGCTCTATCCATAAAAAGGTGTTTAACAACAGTTTTGCAGTGCATTCTGTATTCATAGCTCAAAATGTAGCGTAACGGACATGACACACGAAGCGTAACGGACATGACAGTTTCGTCCACTTTTTGTAAGCGAATATAATTATTTTATTACAAGATATGGTACAAGTCTAATTATTTACATGTTAAGGCTAGAGGTTGGAGACACACATCATAACTGGTAATCTGTTATATCTCCTAATATTTTGCAATTTGAGAGAGGGGCTTTTTGTACAATATTTATACAACAAAAAAATATTCAGAAAAATTTCTTTTACACCAGTTAACAACAGTTATTGAGTATTTTCCAGTTACTACCATCCGCCACACCTAATTAAAAGAGAAAAAGTTGATAGTAGATTATTTTTTATTCATGGCTTACTACATGTATTTGACAATATACACTAGCCTAACGGACATGACACTCTTACGAAGTGAACTTCATCAGCACTTCTTAGTTTCAAAATGAAAGAAATATGAATAATGAATGTAATTATGTAACAGCAAAGTACCTTTACTAACATTCTAAAGAAAAACATGTAGATATTATTGGCAGGTATTATTAATTTAATAGCTATAGCCTACATGATAATTTTATATAGAATACAATACAATGCTTATAGTACATGTACCACTACGGCACACTGAGAAGACCAAATCTCATTTTTTGTGAGAAGAAAACAAAATGTACCAGACCTATATAGATCCAAGATGAACATATTATGAAATGTATTTTATGATAAAGAATATGTACTAGTATTAATGTCAGTTTTAAGATTAAAAAAAATGATATTAAAAAGTATTTAAAATTCTATATCAGTATCTGGAAACCAGTCGTTCATTATCGATTATGTATGAGTAAAAGGTAATCAGAATGTTTGTAAATCGCTTCTGAGATTTTTTTTTCATTCAAAATAAATATCATCCTGAGTATAATCATCCTTTCATGACATCTTGGATGTTCTAAATCTTAAAATCTTGCTTGCTGACAAATGTGGCTGTATCTAAGTTTGTTGCATTGTCCGCACTGCTTGTGTACAAATGAAGATACATCATTCAAATTGTGATTATGGCTGACCAAAATACTATGATGACATAATTTATTGATCGCGCCACATTCCTTCCACAGCTCCTTTGCTTTGTGATATTGCAAAGAAGTGCCGCTGTAGATTCATGGATTCATAGAGCTATGTCATGTAAACAAGGATACATGTATCTGAATACAAACTTGTTTTTAAATGTGAGCCCGTGCCATCACTGAAGAAGTTGAGGTTGGTGAAAGTCAGATACTTTGAAGCAATATCATCAATGATCTCATGAATTCACAAGTTGGAATTTCATCATGCTCCAAACTGTCAGTGCAAACACCTAAGATAATCAATTGTATTGTTCAAACACAAATGATGCAGATTGTGATCTGAGTATGTTGCCAGATCTAGCTGCATCTTATCCTAATATTATGTGGCATACCGTTAATTCTCAGAAAAATATACCAGAACAAGAGCTGAACTTTCATCATTCACCAACTTCTAAAAATAGCTTGAATGACATGCAGATTCTAGGAGTTATTACATCCAGCTATCCTCAAGCAATTGCGACTGACCTCAGTCTGTGACACTGAGCCTAATATTTTGTTTTTGTGAATGCTGCCTTTTGTCATATATAAGGCGTCATGTCCGTTACGCGAAGTGTCATGTCCGTTACGCCATTTTTATGAAAATGAGAAGTGGTAAGGGAAAATTATTGCTACGCATGGTAGGGGGTTTGATTCTAACATAGAATCTGAATCTGCAGTACCTTCAGACAAATTTCCTGTAAGCTGTGAAAACTTTAAGTGAAAAACGTAACGGACATGACACTGATAATGATAAAGAAATCACACAAATCTGAAGATCGATTTCTCTAAAATTGATGAATGGAATAAAATTTAACGATGATTTTCTGTTGATGTAAACATTAATCAACTATTCAAAAGTTAAAAGAGACCTCTGGGACCTTATTTGCTTTTAGTAGAGACAGGAAAGATGAATTGTTTAAAAATAGCCTTTTTTTTTAGATTTTGCAATTTACTATCCTATTTTTTTGATGATGGAAAAAAATACAAAATTTTATCAATATTGCGATTTTTCTATTGGAAATTGAAACTTTAAAGATTACTTTTTAAGAAAATTTGACTGCTTAAGTGAAATCTGAAACTTTATTTTTTCTCTAAAGTGAACATTTTCCATGGAATTGCCAACATGTAGATCATATTGATTTGATTGAGTTGGTTTACTGATAACTTGTTGATTAAATGATTGATAGGTAAAAGTTGATGCCCCATGCAATTTTCAGAATTTTTTATGAAATTGACAGTACGCTCTGGATTTTATGCGTACATGTAATGGCAAATAGTCTCGATCTCAACAGATGGGGAGGGGGGGAGGAAGGTACATGTAGGAGGGGGCTAAATTTTTTGCTGACCCTTATCAACCTACTATACCCACTTAATTCCTATCTCACCCCCTATTCTCCGGACTTCCATTAACACCCTACTGAGATCAACATGATATTGATAATGTCAATGCTGAACTAAGATTGCGATTCATGTTCACTCTTGTATCAAATTTCAATTTAATAATTTAGAAAATTTGCTGAAACAACCAAAATTGATCATCACAACACCCTGAACTGTGCAAGTTCCAAAGGACTCGCCTCAAAACCTGAAAAAATTGGAAGGCTAATTCCTGCCCAGCCTAATTTTAACACCCTTTAAAGTGGGTACTGCTCACTCAAGCATGAATTGTTTTTCAATTTTTCTGTTGTCATTTGCAAGGTGACTTTATTGGCTTACCATTTATATAAGTCTTTTCCCCCAAAGTGACATATTTTTTGTTTGGCAGCCATTTCAAAAGTGTATATTTTATTTTGAGACGCACTGTAGACACAAAGCAAATAGACTGCTGAACATCTTTGCAAAACACACTTCCTACAGGTCTGTGTCTCGCAAGACAAAAAAAAATGATGTGTAAATGAATGTACATGGACATGTAGATGGGACAAGATCTCTTTTACATTACTGTGAGCAAACAATCAAACAATAATTGTCATTTGTTTACATTATTCACTTCCCCCACCTCATTGTGCAATGTGTGAGGTGTTCTGTGACATCATTTATCAATATTTAAATTACTCATGTGTGTCAATCTTTGCCAAACTCTGGTGCCATTAGATTTTAAATTCATTTGTTTCTCAGGAGAGAGATTGATTAGTCTGTACATGAGTGTGAATAAATGACAAAGACATTGGGTCGAATTCACAAAGGGTGGTTGGTGTGGAATCAGTGGTCTGAAACATGGTTGCAGAATTTGTGCATTAACCATGCTTTATTTCAGTGCATGCATGTGAAGGGATAAAGAGTCCATGAATGAATGACTGCTAAATATTTTGTCCGACGGGTTTTGTTTTGTTTTTATCTGTAAAGAGGTCTCCATTTGTGTCAAATCAAGATAAAATGTAGTATATGGATCTATCTGGTCTAATGATACAAATAATGTACAGGTAGCGTTGTACAAATAAACTGCTAGAGCTTGTACAGTACTGTGCATTATAGTAACAGAGAATGTTACAATAAAATGAAGGGCCCTCTATAGTGAGTGTATACATTGTGGTTCTGTTTGCAAAAGTTGCAAGATTGAGCATTATTACATGTAAGGAAAATCATCAATATGGTAATGAGTTTTCTCCTTCATCTGTGTACTAGCAAAGCTTATTGATAGCTGCAATTCTTCAGTAAAATCTAAAAACTAACAAATTAAGTATCATTATCAATGGTGCAATAAGGAAAGCACAAAGGAAAAATCAAAGGAACATTCAAAAGAACAATAGGCATGACGATCCCTTCAGAAATTCAGTTTCATAGACCACCCCATCACCCCCATTAATATGCATCATTTGCCTACATAGAATATCACAATGTGTAATACAATTCAGCCACATTGTGATTGATGGGTAGTATATTCACCAAAGAGAATGATTATCAGCAAATAATGCTGTCTCAGTGTGGTAGGTATCACCGTTATTATAGCATCAAAAGGAAGTGAATAGACTGGTCTTTTCGTTGGTGAAATACTCCCTGAATGATTCTGAATCACTCTTTACAGTGCAATGAACGAATTCATTGTTAAGTAGAAATGCTCATTTGTAAAGTTTGTCAATGATATCTCTAATAGCAAGTGGAATGGAGCCTCCTTTTTCAGAACATACTGTAGGACATGATTAAATGTCAGACTGCTTTCCATGTGGACATGTCCCTGTGGTTTTTTGTACGTGTACACATGTTGGCGCAGCGTTGGGGTATTGAATTCAGAAATTCAAAGTTAACATGTGTTCACCACATGCGGAATTTTGATGTGATACAATCATATTGAATCTGGGATTATCTGTTTAAACCGTAGTACATACATGTACCAGGCTATTTCCCAATTTGATATATCAGAATATCGGATATACAGTGTAGGATAATGTACATTTTCTATCTGTTTACATGTACATGTATACCCTGGTGAACAATTGAATGGCAAAAGGGGTATTCATCCCAGGCCTCAAGTACATTGATAGTTGATTCAGTAAAACTTGATCAACAAGTACATGTACAAGGTTCCTGAAATAAATGAATAACTAAAAAAAAAAGACAGGTGTACATGTATAATAGCAATCATTTATTTCACACAAGGCAAAATGAAGGTACATTGTACATGTAGTATGTACTAAAAATAAGCATTATGAATAAACATTGTATGTCGATGTGCATGTACACTATCACATTAAAAGATTTTTCCATACTGTGTCTTCATAATCCTTAATAATGCTCTCAAGTGTACTTTCACTTTCACTGTTTCAGGAATAAAAGTTCAACCAATTTTGAAAGCATTTTGAAACTTCAGGTTATTCATAACTACATTTTCTTGTCACTATCAACTATAATATTGATGCATGTACATCAACATTCAATGTTACATTATTATATGAAATAAAAGAAAGTTTGCTATTGTAATAAGAAGGTGCATACATGTACATGTTGGCTTAGGCCTACATGTACATAAATGATTAGAAAAAACAGCTGAGATACATGTATCCGATCATGTGCATGCAGTTGAGTGGTGTGCGTAAATTGTAAGAACTGTAATCAATATAATCCTGGATTAGAAAAGTAATACTGTACATTGTAGCTGAGTTCGTTACTAAGCCCCACTGGGCATTTTTCCAAAAATAATTGGTATTGTAGTTTCTGAGATTTTTTTTTTCTAATGCCTTTGACTGTTCAACAAGAAATGTGTTGTACATGTAGTAGTATTATTAGCAATAGGGCACTGTTCCTATATTATTCTCGAGTTAATATACTGTAGTTCACTTCTTTCACTTCTGAAATATTTGAATATAGTGGAAGTAGTAGGAGAAGGAGGAGTAGCAGCATCAGCAGCAAAAGCAGCAGTACATGATAGTGGTAGACAGTGTTGTTAGAGCCCGGGGGGGGGGGGGGGGGCACTCAAATTATTTTTTGATGGGGATGTGCCTCTCACAGAACTCTGAAATGGGGGTCTAAGGAACTGACTCAAAGGGTAAAATACGGGGTCTTGGGAACTAAATGTATACCGCGGTGTGTGTAAAAACGGGGTCTACGGAACGGGATCGCAGCACTGTAGGTACGTTGCACCATAGCGCTGTGCATGCGCTAGCCATGCATGGAGTGACTATTAGTTATTTGTAGGGAGTTGCGAAGCCGTACGTGCATCTCTCGCATGCGGTGCTTGCGCTTGACAATTTTGGCAGTGCTGGGGAACTGAGATGTCTCGTAGAGTCGTAACGGGGGTCTTGCGAGCGGGGCTGAGCAGCTTCTGAACTGAACATTTGTCATTCGGAGTATCTAGAGAACTGAAAATTAGGTCTGAAAAAGGGGGACATCAAAGCGGTACGTCCCCATACCACCAGTATATGTGAGTGCCCCCCCCCCCCCCCCCCGAGTTAGAGCTAGTAGCATTCGTAGTCATGGTCATTATGTTGCTAGATCACATCCCACTTTTGAAGCTAATCTGACTCTTTGAGATACATGTACATGTACTGTGCAGTTAAGGCATACATATAGGCCAACATCAAGTATAATGAGACCACTTACTCTTTTGAAAACGACCACCTTTCGCGCATTAAGATTATTGCGTATTACAAACGTTACGCGCGGGAGAGTAGGCGCAGTGTCCATAGGAACGATAAGAATTGATTTTACGAGAGAAAAAGAGAAATAAAGCGGTAAAAATTCCATAGAAATTATCAAAATTGTATTGACCAGACCCGAACCCCGCTGCAAACCATTAGTTCATACATGTACCAAGAAATCCGATAGCAAACGCTTAGAACAAATATTCGTCGTCAATCGTCGAATCATGAGCCGGAGCTCACAGTGGAAGTAGTGAGACAATCATTTAGCATGGTGACATCATAGAACTGTTTTGGTAGAGTCAAAATATTTCGCCACCGCGATAAAAATCGGCCATAAACTCAGTGTATAGCGCGTGGTCGGTTTCAAAAGAAGGGTGCAAATTTGAAATCGTCGCATTTGTTGTTTGCTGATACATACACGCACATAATCAGAGTCATCGATCTAAACATGGTAATCTGATCTGCTCAATTTTCTGCACAAATGAGACGAAAACTAGGTAACACTGATGAATGTTTTCGCAGGTAAATATATGATGCTTAGAAAATTAGGTGGTCGATAAGGGGTATAGTTCCAACCATATATCATGTGAAGAGTTAGACACCATTCTCATACTTTCTAAAACTGGTTCAGGAAACCAGTTTGGAAGATTGCTTTGCTAGCGTTCCTATTTGATCACCCGAAAGTGGTTTTCAAAACCACTTCACGTAAAGCGGTCTTGTTGCTATGGGATCATTCTAAGTGGGGTGACAGGTTTTGTGCAAAATTTTAAACCGCAGCGTAAGCATTTCACATACATGTACAGTGTGTGGAGTAGCGCGCCCAAAACTACATTGTGAGGTGGTTTGGAAGATTGCTTCCAAGACCGCTTTGACCGTTCTCATTACATGTTAAACTAGTTTCCAGTAAACTAGTGTTAGGACGGTAGTGAGAACGATGTCCAATAGTCACACTATGATTAAAGAGTAGCTCCATGATCAATCAGATACTATGGTGCACTGGTATTATAGACTTGGAAACAACTTCATTATAAATATGAACAAATCTTGATGTATTTCATGTTGTGATCTATGGGTTTCTGTATGTCCCCAGGCAATATAGGCAGAGAGGCAACCTTCCAATTGTGAAGTAATTTTCTGCTCTGTCTACTCCCATGCTACAGAGAAAGGTCATTACCATTCTAAAATTGGAAACATATTGGATGTTATTCTACCTGAAGGATATGTTATGTATGACCTACATTGTAGATTTATATGATATGAAGGTACAGTACTGCATGAAGGCCTACATTAACCTTTAAATTGTTGCCTGCTGGCACCATACAATATTCCTAGCTCCATGTCAATAGAATAGAGCTGAAGCGATGATGTCACAAAAAGTTGTCTTTGCATTTGAATGTTTGGAATTTGGATACAGAGAGTGTACCGGTATATCTTGTTGGAACGTAATAAGTATCCCAATTGGTGGAAATAGGTTTATGGGGGTCCGATATAGGCCACACAAATACTCTATCATGTACAGGATTAGCCCCATTCAAAAATTAGTCTGGTTGATATTCAGTTTACATTGAGTTTACACTGATTTCAATGGAGCCACCATGAACAGATTCCAGACCTTCATTTTTGAGGAGCGCGATCGCGCCGGCGCTCCTACTGCGCTCCTTGAAAAAAATAAGGAGAGCAAAAAATCGCGCTCCTAAAAAAAAAAAAAAAAAAAAATTGTTAAAATTTCACATTTCACATCTTTAAATCCATGAAATGGCCTTCTTTTTTCCATAATTCCTTGAAATTACTTTGATTTAGTTGAAAACTATCAGAAAAATGAAGAATATTCATCTCTTTCCCGACTCTGATTTTAATTTAAACTCGGTAAATATTGCAGTCCCATGTAGTCCCATATGTAGATTTTCGTGGCAACACCATGGAAGTCTACATGTGGGACTACAATATTTACCGAGGTAAGTTCAAATCAGAGTCGGGAAAGAGGTGAATATTCTTCATTTTTCTGATAGTTTTCAACTACATTAAAGTAATTTCAAGGAATTATGGAAAAAAGAAGGCCATTTCATGGATTTAAAGATGTAAAATGTGAAATTTTAGGATTTTTTTTTTTTTTTTTTAAATTTTTTTTTAGCAGTAGCGCATACATCTTGTAAACGTATTGACGTTACCCGGGCCTAGTTTCACCACAGATTAATTAATAGCTAACATACACAGCTATTGCATACAATGTTAAGAAAAATCCACAATTTATCATACATGTATTGTAATGAATTGATTTGAGCTCCTCACAGAGAGCGATAACGCCGATTCTGAGGAGCTCAATTGAGCTCCTCAAAAAAATAAGGAGAGCGATTTATTGAGCTCCACGAAATTATAAACGTGAAGGACTGAGATTCATGTCAAATTTAATGTGTGGAGGTTTTTCATCATGCACTTCAGAATTATGTTCATGAAATGAAAATGCTGGAATACAAAAAAAAAAATCATGAGGTTTTCTACTCTTTCTACAGCTTTTTATGTTGGAAAATATCAAGATTTTAACTAAGGTTTCTCGCTGGAAAAAAGTGGATATGTTTCTGACAAACTAAAACAAAAGCAACGCCCCACTCTCTCCCACAAATGACCTATTATTATGAAAAGGGACAATCCAAATCGAAGCCGACAGGCATGAAAAATATTTTATTACTTCAATAAGAATGAGTACTGAAGTTTCAGTGAAAGGGATGAATGAGGGTTACAAACTTGCAGACTTGCAGGGAGGAGGAATGTATGTTCCCTTTAGATCTATTTGTGTTTGTGCTGATGTTTTGCATTTAGGCATTTACAGGCCTAGCCGACAGGTGCAATTAACTCGGGGAAAACGCCCGATTTGTTTTGAATTTCTAACGGTCATTCACGCACGTGGAGACAGAGTTCATTTTTTCATGAAAAATTCATACGTCTGTATTTTACTTTATTGAGATACAATGATCGTGATTGATCAGTGATAAAATGACGCTTACACAAAGCTACATTTCATTGGTCAACGTGTTATTCCTGTGCTGCAAAACCAAATTCTCATCAATTTGTCCAATACATACCTGTAAATAGGGATTTTGCACATTCTGGCATGGCAGGCCAATGACTGAGCTTCACCGTCTTCAGAACAAAAAAGTGTGTATACGGGACTGAAATTGGGTGATGACGTTATCATTTTCAGTGGGCTGACTTGGCGTGAAAACAAAATTTTCAGGTTGGAAATAACAAGGAGTTGGATTATTTCCAGACATATCGGTACCCTGCGTTTACAAGAACTGATTTTTCACACAAAGTACTTTAATAGTTATTTTCTGATATATCTTAGCTTCGTTCATGCCAAAGACCTGAAAATTTGAAATTTGAGCAAATTTTTCGACCATTTTTTATTCCACAAACAGCAAAACTAAGAGATGAACAGTTAAAGTAATCATTCTTCTTTCCAAAAATATAAATATCACTCAGATTTGTGGTCATAATTTACAAAAGTTATGGCAATTTTACTGCAACACTTTCTCAGCGGTTTCAGGAAACCGTCTTGTTAACCTCAAGCTTTTTCAAGGTCAACTCAAAACAAAATCAGCCGATAATTGCACCTCTCCACTACGCCTGTTTACTGCAGTTGCTTTTATGAAGGGGCATATCAAATGAAAGGTTCAGATATAGGACTGCATATGGCTGTATTTGTAGCTCCGTACTCCAGGAGTGAACATGAAAGTGGATTAAAAAAGATATTGAATGATGGAGTGAATTTTATTTATTTTCATATTTTATGGAGCATCAATTGGTTTACACAGAATCAACCTCTTTATTTATGTTATAACCCTATTTGTTAAATCCATTTTGTTATGTGTTTGTGTGTTCATGTGACAAGTTTGTCAAGCACATATTGCATTTAACATGTTCACCATAAAAAATATGATAATGCATCCAAGATGGCTATTTACCGGTATCTCTGTCACATCTAAAGTGGTGATACAAGAGTAGCGGAGATAATAAAAAGCTTTTGATGAGTACAAAGACCAAGATAAAGCGAATTCAGATAAGGATTATAAATTATGTTTACATGAACATGCACCAATTAGAGCGATCTGTTTTTTTATATTTTTTTTAATACATGTACAGTGAGTGTACACACAAAGTGAAACAGTCGGTAGGTGTACTGTATCTTCATTTTTTTCATTTTTTAGTCATTATTTTTGGATGACTATCAATGATGGAGGATGCTTTATATATTTTGAGGTAAATATCATTAAAATCTAGGCTATGATTTATATTCAAACTTAAATCGTTACAACATTGATGAAATGAATAAATACCTTAGGATGGGGGATATTTCTCCTTTATTCTGTGTTATATGTAGGCCTCATTATGTGGAATAGTACTAAATTTATTAGTGGTAATGTTGGTTCACTACATTGTCACCTCCAGGGGGTATACATTTATCAATATAAAAGACAAGGATGTCCATTATAGAAATATGATCTGTGACTTAAAGCACCGAGTGAGTAGTTATCAAAACCTCATACTTCTGGCAGTTTGCTGTGTGGAGGTGTAAAATTTTCCATTCATTTTAATGTAGAGTACCTTACATATAATAGGCCTACATGTATGATGGAGGATTGAATTCACTAAAAATATTTTCTCAATCTTTATATTAAGCACTTCTTTACTCTTCATATTGATAACAACCATGATACCGGTCATAATCTGTGTACATGTAGCCCTATGTACATGTACATTTGTATACATCATTATTAAAAATTGCTAGTTTTAAATTTCTTAATTACAAATGAATAATCATTATTATTATAATATTTTACTTCTTCCCCTTCCTGCCTACATATATATGTACAAATGGAGGCCGGTATGTAACTGATCACTTTGTGTTGTATGAATCCTGCATATAAACCAATTCAATAATGAAAACTAAAGAGCCTGCACTGTAGTCTAGACCTACATGTATAGTACCATTCATGACAGTACATGGTAGCAGATCGTCTTTGTGTGATATACATGTACATTACATTTCTGTGTGTCACCCTAAATAAAAAAAATACTTTACCTGCTTTGGATATCATATTCAGAAACAAAATGCACAAAAAAAAAAAATAATAATCTCCTTGACATTTGAGCGTCATTTTGTATAAAATTTATTAAGAACCAACAACTGATTTTTTAATGTGCCGGCACTCTGTGAATCGTCTGAACAAAGTTGAATAGAGTTCAAACATTGTATGAGTTTTATATAAAGTTTCGGTAGTCTGAACTGGTATAGGCTTAGGCCCTTCATGCATGATTCATAAAGCATGTTATTTCCACTCAGTAGACACAAAGAATACAGCACTACTCGGGTTTAAATTCAACACCTGAAACATGAAATTATAGCGGAGGCCGGTAATTGTTAGTGACTATTAAACGATTGCCTGGTGTAGGATTATACAAATCACTAGTTTAGAATACTGTTCCGAAACTCCCATCTCCCAGATGTAACACCACAGCCTCCTAATGCAAAAACATGTACATGTAATTCCAATTAATTGTGAAATGATATTAGCCAATCAAGATCGCCATTCCATGTGCAATTGATACAAACACTGATTAGTAACCAATGAGAATAATATGTCAATAATTAAT
The DNA here is from genome assembly GCF_037042905.1 of Lytechinus pictus. NCBI lineage: Eukaryota > Metazoa > Echinodermata > Echinoidea > Temnopleuroida > Toxopneustidae > Lytechinus > Lytechinus pictus. The sequence continues at coordinate 21,888,986 of NC_087247.1, forward strand.
AACGATAAATTGCAAACCTTAGTGTTACAAAAATCCCAGATTTCCCAATTAATAATTATAAATAACTGCTTTTTCTTTGAAACCAGGATATTCTGTGAAATTATTCTTAAGACTCATCTTAAGACTGTATATAAGACTGTATATCTGTACACTGTATATACAGTGTATGTGGAATTCTTTTCAGAAAGAAATATGAATAGCGCCATCTTATGTCAGGTAAGAAGCAAGCTCACTTTCAAGGATGATTAGATACATGTACATGTATATGTATTTTCTTCTTCTGGGGGGGGGGGGGTGGGGAAGGTGGGATTATGAATATAAAAAATAGTGCTACATTTTACATGTAAATGTTTTGTATGATTCTTGATGTAGAAATTGCACCATTGCTAGTACATGTATTTGTGCTCAAAATAGCCAACTGGTTTTGATATCTGAAGAAAATAATACTCTCTGATCCAAAAGTAGGTCGTAATATCATACGACTTTGATGCCAGGTGATAGGTCTCTAATCAACGACTTCCTGATTGCTTTAAAAGGAATATAATTGAGAGAATCATGACTCAAATCTGACTTCACATGAAGTCATTAGCTCTTTGCAAGGGATGAAATGACTTTCTATTAATTAGATTTGACACCGAGTTGAAAGTGAGAAGTGAAATGTGAACTGCGTGTAGCTGAAGACTTTTATCATCAAAGGTAAGGTTCCAAAGTGGCATGCTATCTTGCAGAATAGATCTTTGTCTCTTTTCATAAAGAACATTGAATTTTTGCACAATTCCTACAACAATTACTAACAGCTAATCATCAAATTGAATGATTTCAGTAGCTTTTAAATGTTATTGCAAATTTGTTTTCACAACAAGTTTTATGAAACAGGTCCTAGATGTGCAAGGTGTATTATACATGTACCTTGTCATTGAGCACTTTTACAAACATAATGTAAGTTGACATAGACGATTGGTACAAGATGACATCATTTTTTGGCCTGCCATTTGCGTCAGGTCCTCACCCTCGTCGACAAAAGGTACAGAAAAACAATTTTCTGAGAAAATGACATTTCATTGATTTTTTTACCATTCACTATGTAGGAATGCTGCTCGCATATGACGTCAAAAATCAAATAATTAGAATTCTAATGACTTTTTAATCATTTTTTTATTTTTTCTGCTATTTTTACCATAAAGTTTTTGTCAGGGTGAACTTTCCCTTTTAGCTTTCACTCTGTGATATGCATGTTCATGTAGACCATTACTGTTTTTCCATTAGGCCTAAACAAATTATGAAACAGGTTTCTTGTCCCGTCCCACTCAATTTTTTAGGCCTCGTCATATATAATAAAAGATGTTCTTACATCTAAGATGGAGGCCATCGTGAAATCTATAGAAAATAGAAAATTAGAAAATAAAACAGACTTTATTTTTTGTTATTTGGTCTTATCATAATCCATCATGCCCTAGTGAAACTTTAATGCATGTTTGGCATTCTTCATCATAATAAACAAAATATTCCTATAAATGGATTGGTGTGAACACGAGTGCAATTAGGTCAAGAGGCATCTAGTTGAGATCAAGTGCAGAGATTTTGATGATACCCTCTGGCAATTTTGGGGTCCTTTTTTCTGTAAAAAATATGAAAAAAAGGGTAAAGGGTAGTGCATTCCTTTGCAAACTGAGCAAATCCTGAAAACAACAACCACTAAACATTTCTTATACAGCTATTGCTTAATTTATGAATTGGCTGTTCTATTTTACATGTACCTGTACATGTAATTGTAGCTCAATAACCTGCAGCACTGCTACATGTATATGAAACAGCAACATTTCAAAATGCCATCATTGGTTGTTCTTTTTTTTTCACATCGCATTTTGATTATTATTAAAACAAAATTATATAATTCCTTGTTTAATGACATAAACTTTACTTTACAACACACCCATGGGTTACAAAAAAAGATTTTTGGAAGTGAAATGGTGGCTCAACATGCATTACATGTAAATCACAATTTGATGGTAATTTTCACACTTTTGTACATGTTTACTGAAGAAAGTGAGGGGAGGGGGACTGAAGCCCCCCCCCCCTCATATCCATAACCCCTGACATCAAAGCATATAAATTTTGTTAATAAAGGCATGTACATGTAGATGTTAATTGTTCTTAGAGGGTAAGACTTTGGTCCCCTACAAAGTATATGAAAACATGTGTTTACAGGAAAATACATGTTTTAAAAAATTATGAAGGGCCTGAGTGTGTATGTGAGTGTGTTTGAATGTACATGTATGTCTGCAGATGAAGTTTGCCTTTTTTTAACTACATTTTTATAAATGTTTTTTATTGCAAAATGTGTATTTTTGAGCCGTTCTCTACAAGCAATTTGTTTTTTATGGTCCTAGCCATTTTGTATTATTTATTGTGTAATTATGTACACTTTATGATTTACATATTGATTATTCTTTATGGTTAGATAAATTGAAATTGAAATGGCATATTGACCCTAATTTTGGTTGTGGTGGGCAAGATAAAATCATTTTGAGAAAAAAAAATGTGATTGCAATGGTCAATCAATTCATGTTAAAAAGAGAAAAAAATGAATGTTATGTAATCCAGAATACTTTATTTTGAAGCAGTAAATCTTTGTTTTGAAGAATTTTTTTTTTTTTTTTGGGGGGGCAAGTGAAACATATTTTTGAGCGTATTTTCCAACCATTTGAAAATTTACTTGCCCGACTGGGTAAGTGCTTCAAAGAAGTTATGAAACACCCTGCGGTTGCATTGTTCCATCTTGCATACATGTAATACTAAAAAGAGTATAAAAAATAATTCTTTAGGGGAAAGGGGGACTTCAATCGAATTACCACATTTAGAAAATCATTTTGAAAATTATGATTTCCTGTAATTATCTCATTTGAATGATTCTATCAAAAATAATTTCTGACAATGTTTGCAAAAATTGGGGGACAAAGAAAGTGAAAAGGGCCAGAAGTGAATTGGGGAGGGAATATAGTGATAGGGGGCAGGGAGTGGATGGAGAAAGGAAATACCTGTAGAGTAGCAGAATAGGATTTGATTTTTTATCCGACAAAATACATTGCACCGGGTTATGCACATCGGTGTTCATGTCTGTTCATTGTGGGATTAAAATGCCATGCATTTTGTATGCATTATTAATCCAAACCATCACTGTTTGTGCCTCTAATGTACACACACCTGACTTGAACATCAATAAAAGTGTGGATCCTCGACATTGCACACGGCACTCCAATGACTACGTCAGACAGTATCATCTCCATCTCATTTGCATGAGAGAGTAGCATCGCTTCTCTATTCTCTTCCTCTCTCTCTCTCCTCCAACTCCCATTTGCCGGTATCGTTTGCTGTGCATGAAATTGGATGATGACGAAAGTGGGATGGGAATAGTGAGTGAAGCAAGTCGCCGCATATAGACTCTTCAAAACCCGGGCTACGTGATCGAACTGCGTGATATTGCATGGGCCGGTCATGCGAGTACATTAGAAGTGTGTGTCTGTGTATGCCTATGTCGTCACTGGCCGGAGCTGCTTAGCATAAGAGCTCGCTATCGAGTGGATGACCCCCATTTTTTGTTCCCATACCCCTCTCCCAATCATCCATCGGCAGTGTCCGAGCGCTTGTCCATCCATCGCTAACTGCTTTGGGGTGCATCAATCGGAGCGCCCCTCTCGCGGTGCCTCTTAACTGGATTCCTCCAAACACACCCATCCTCCGGTTTGGAGAGATACCTCACTGCTTTCTCATTATCTCTTGATTTCCATAAAACTGTATATTGGTTGCATGCATGGACCACTAACAGGTTGCATTGCAGTAGACACAGCGCAGCAGCGTTGCTGGGGGAAATGGTGACTCATTGACTCTGAAGGGTGAATCTAGCTTTCACACTGGACTCTAGTTCTCATTAAATTTTCCCATACAGGACATAGTTTTTCATTGACCTTATTCCAGCTGGGATAGACTGTTAAAAAACAAAGCATAGGATCAGATCAGCATCTTTTTGTCTTTTGCATATTGATTGGACTGTCAATGGATTTTCAGAGTTGATTGGTCAGGATCAGGTAAGCTTCATGATTATAATTGGAAGCAATACTTGGATCTCTATTATCACCCATATGTACACTGTTTTATACCATTGTTTATAAACTTCCTTGGGTTTGAAGCACGCAATATGTTTCCATGAATGATAAACCATCTTCAATTCAGCATATTTCTCATCTAGTGCCTAGAACCAGTAGAATCAATTTGTTATGAACCATGCCTTAATACTACATTGTAATAGCAGAGTTAGATTTATTTGCTACCATTTTTAGGTTTTTTTTTCTTCATAATGATGCAATATGCATGTACTGTAGCTGTTTATCCTGTAGAATATAAATCTAGATGATTTTTTTTTCGCTTTACTTTTACTAAGTCGGTGTATCAGGTCAGCATATGTTAATGAAATTCAAGGTTTATAGTCATTGAGGGAGCACCTTATTTACATGACTATCCTAGTTCTGAGAAACAACATGCTTCTTTTATAGGTACATGTACTATTCATTTCTTGACAGATGTATCTTTCTGACAATTCATTGCTTACTTTCTTATTAGTACATGTTCTTTCTTTTATAAACAGTCTTTGTACCTCTGGCAACATACTGATTTGTTGTAGTTGCTCCTACTTGTAATCAATACCTGGTAATTGAATAGATTCATTATATGAGCTTTGTCTTAGTCTTGATAGCAGTCTGAACTTACATATTACATGCTCTTATCATTCCTGTGTAAAGCTGCAAAAGCAAAAGAAATGACTGGTTCTACCTCCAATATTTGTGCATTCAAATTCAGGAGTCAATATTAGCATGAAGTAGCAACTCTCGACAATTGAATCAAGGATTTAGCTAAGCTTTTAGCAAACTCCTCTATCAAATCTAGTGGCAGATATATTTGCTATCTCACTTTCACTTTCTTTTAATGATTGTGTATGTAAGATACTCACATTTTATCAAAAGATTTGAATTGTTGCAGCGTTCAGAGACTCCGTAGTGGAGAATGTCATATAGAAAATTATAATACTGGATTTTCTAGTAAAACAGGATTTCATAACGATTGCAAGGTAGAAATGTTTTTACTTTTAAATTCCTTTCAAAATAGTGAAATGTTTTGTGATTTGCACATTCCTCGTTATTAAACCAGTTACAATAATTCTATTCTATTCCCAATTTCATACAGTATACATATATGTGTAAAAATTATTATATGCAAATTTGATTATTTGCCTCTATTTGATAATGAAAATTGTTGCACTTCCCCATTACTCCTTCAAGTGAAACTTGAAAAAAAAAAGTTCAATACTTGTTGCTACGTGTATTTATTTGCATCATAAACTGCAAGTGTATTTGGAATTGAATCTGAAAGAGAGAGATGGTCACGTTTAATGAAAAACATTGCGCTCAGTGCCTTTTGATGCATTATAATCTAACTGGTGAGTCATGGCGTACCTTTTTGAGCAAGCTCAAGTATTAGATTGAGCAGTACATGTACATTACATGTATGTACACGTATAGTTGTTAACCCTGCTTCCGTCATCCTCATTACATAAGAAATTAGTACATGTATATATCTTAAAGGGAATTTCATTCATTTTACAAGGTTCAACCCCAGGCTCGAGTTACGCTGCTGCATGAACCTGGATATACATTGTACATGTAATCCAAGAACTGCACTTGGCATGATTTCGTTATAAAAACAAATTAACTCTTTTGGCATGCAATCTATTACGATTTAATTGACATCTAACATGTAGGATTACATTAAGTATGTCCAGGTTTGGAGAGCATAGTATTGGCAAATTACTGAAGAGTGTTGTAAATGTAACTCTTTAGATTACAGTACGTGTATTTTATATGTCTACATGTACTGTAGTCATCTGTAGTAGATATAGACATGTTGAGGCCTGATACCACAAGTGGGCTTATACCTGCATTAATGATGAGCAGATAGAATGCTTTATTTGAAAAAAAAAATCTTGAAAATGATACCTTGAGAACTTTGGCCTTTTTTGGCAACCACTGGTTGGTAATTTAATGTTTGTACATGTCTGCAGTAAATAGTGATTGACAACATGGGGTGTTTTAATAGAGATAAAAGAACCAGTAAAAATGATATATTGATAATACTTGCATTTTGTTGACTTGGTCATTTGTTTGTACATAACTATACAATGTGAGGTTATGTATTTAAAGATAAAACATTGCTGTATTTTAATTATGATATCACATTTGTGTACTACACTGTACACACTTGTATGGTAGCGATTGATTCTGCTATTATTTGAAGCAGAACTTCAGTCTAATCTAGTTTTCACCACCACATACGATAATTTGTAAAAATATCAAGCACAAGTTTGATTTATTCGCCTGACCTACAAAGAAATTGAAAAAAAATCTGACCTTCTTTCTGTTTTATTTTGGAAATTCTTTTTTGTGTGTTTTAAATTTCAGTGACAAAATTTGTTGCACAATAATTTGTTTCTTCCAAAAGTGTAAGAATATCTTCTCAATCAGCAATGTGTTCAGAAACCTATTAAAAATCTCTGAGTTTATCAGAGTGCATTTGGTTTTTTTTCCATTTTAACTGAAATTGACCACACTGACAAGCTCAATCAAATTTGCATTAACCAATGCATGGGTTTCCATTCAATTTGTTTCTGAATATTTGGTGGAATGATTGCTGAATTGTATCAAGGCCAAGCTCAAAGTACATGACACCCTCCATTTAACAAGCAAATTGCATAAATCATTTAGATCTCATCTTTGGGTAATTCTACACTGTTCTTCGGTCCATTGCTTCATTTGTTGCTCATTGGACACCTGTTGGAAATAATAACTCAAACAAATATCCTGCAAAATCATATCAAAATTTTAGATAGAAAAAAAAATTTTGGTGCTTTTTATAATTGATCATTCTGAGAGCTTATTTTGTAAATTTATGAGAAACTGTTTCCAATCCAAGTCCATGGGCAACCCAAGGCCAATAGTCGAGGTCGGTTGCTGTAGAGTTCGGGAATGCTAATTGTGTAAATTGGATACATTAGTGCAGTTGTGTGGAAGTAAGATGTTTCATAGTAGAGAATGGGTCATAATAAAAATGGCCAAAATGACAAGATGCATCCATGCAGTATTGATCTCTAAGTTGTGAGTCAGCACCTAATGTGTTCAAAGCCTTCACCGCTTTTTTTAAAATCCTGTCTAGTGTCTACCTTGTTCACACATAATCTCTATCTATCTCTCTCTTTTGTCACTGCTTGACTGTACATGTAGGCCTACATTGTACAGTGTTTGATATCATATTTTTACATTTTTTTCCTGTTAAAATCACATTCCAAGACAACTTTTGAAATAAATGCATTTTCCTTTTATATTTTCCTGAAAAATATCTCTGTGGTACATGTAACTAGTGCACCTGTGGAGAATTGATAAATTAATATGAAAAAAAAACCACCTATGATTATGATATTACATCCTCCTTTCATTCAGGTTATTCATTAATATTGATTTATCACTGCAAATACAGGTATATAAAAATTTATCGATATTATCATTTAATTCCTTTTTGCATTTTGATATGTTATTGGATATACTTTATTGTTAGGTATTTGCTCTTGTCCCCATTCTTTCTTTGCATAATCCAGCCTCATTTGTGAGGCTTCAAGCCATTCCCCATCTCATGCTTATAAATCCAGTCATTCTCGCTCCATTAATCACTTTCCAATTAACCTACTAATCCAGCTTTTGGGTATCATCTGTCTCGACTATTTCCAATATTTTCACAGATTTGTTTTCATATTTTAGGTAATAAGCCTCTGGCCTCAAACTCATTCTTCCCCATTCTCTTTCTGAACTTTTTGTTTGCTGGGTAATCCTTTCACACTTCAAATAATTAACTCTTCTTTCTGGGTGATCTGTAATACCTTGGTCACATTTGCTCTACGGCGGCCGTACAGCGAGTCGAAAGCAGCCGTTTTATTAATTTTAATCCAAACCACCTATATAGTTGGTACAAAAAATGTTAAAATGGCTGTTTTTGACTCGCCGTACGGCCGCCGTAGAGCAAATGTGACCAAGGTATAAGTCTTCTCTTCCCTCATCTATTTTCCTTTTTGCTCTTTCTCACTTTCGCTTTCTCTCAGCAGTTGGAAATTAATGCAAATGGCATTTAATGTAAAAATTATGGAAAAGAAAAACAATTGCTTGACCCCCCCCCCCTGTCCTCAATCTCTGAGCTCAATTCCATTTCATTATTTAAAATAAACTGCTCCAATTACTTTGCATGTCCAGATAATGCTCAGAGACAGGGGTGGAATCTGTTTAATGGTGTTTAAAAGCTTGGACAAGGCGAGGGGAGAATTGCGCCCATCGAGCCGGAGGGCGCATAAATATTGCTGCATTATATTTCTTTTAATGGATATTGTGAAAAGCTGACAACCGTGCCCTTGCGTTTGCATGCTTATGGGCTTAGCAGGAGGATCTGTTATGGAGATCAAAAATGCATTAGGTATTGGTCATGCATTATAGGAAGATAAGAAACTTACCCTGGCCCACTCAGTTTGTCTTTTTTTTCTTTTTAAGAAGTTCTACTGTATTATCATCTGATATATTGATGTAAACAAGGATTATGGTTAAAGCATGAAAGCTTATAATATTTTCATGTATCTCACAGGGAGGGGATTAGAGGCTGGTGATTATGACAATGTGCTAGGATTAACTCTCAATGATTTGAATAATCTAGAAGGGAGCCTCTGGTATTATAGATGATTCTATTTCATATTGTAAAAATATGATTACTTTATATAATCTCACTGGAGACTAGAACTTGTCCTTGCCCTTATCCTTCTTATGTCTGATGGCCCACTAATATTTTGATGTATTAAATTGTGAAATAGAAAATGGTGCACAGAAGTCCATTCACAAATGGCATGTAGAAAGAATCATTAATTTCCATCAATAAATCATTGCTTTTAGACCACCTTCTGAGGTAGGTCTAGAGAGCATTTCATCAACATTTGTCATCTGAAAAGATCTGCCAAACCTTTTACTTTAGTTCTAGAATAATTGGGTGCAATTGTAATTGAAAGAAATATTTGCTGCACATTTAGATCTTTAATGAATCTATAGTAAAATTTAAAGTGCAGTTATGACAATAAGCAACTGCTCCTGTGTTTCCACAGATCCAAAACACATTTTACGAAACTGAATCTAAAATTCCCTGAGATTTATAGACATTTCCTGGAATTTATTTTTTTAAACAAACATCGGTCAATAGCAATGCAAGCAGAAATTTTGAGCCAGGTATGAGGCAAACAATTCTTTAAATATATATAACATGAATATTGAACGTTTCTACATTTAATTGTAATTTTCTGATATCCTGGAATTTTTTCATTTCCTGAAAATTACCTGAAAATGATCTGGATTTCCCAGAATTCTGTAAATTTCCTTCAAAGTGGAAACACTGAACTGCTCAAAAAGATGTTTTCAATGTTTGTTTTTAGCTTTTATTAGATTTGACACACAGGCATTCCATTATTTTGTTCTCTTACTCTTTTTTTTCTCTCTCTTTCTGTTGGTCTCTACCCCCCTCTCTATCTCTATCTTATTGATTCAGGGGCATTGTGATGTCATCTTATGACCAGCTTCTCCATCAGGTGGAGTCTCTCAAGGCAGAGAATTCACATCTCAAGATGGTAAGAACTTCTCACTTTCATTTTATATGAAACTAAAGTTTCAAACAGGTACATTATGTACTATCAGGGGTTTGCATATCTCTAGAACTCGAATATGAAATTCAAGTCCAATGTGCACTCTTTTGTTCAGTTTGAAATCAAGTTACATGTACGTTTGATATTTTGAGTTGATTGCAACCCTTTCTGTTATAAGCTCCAGATCCAGATGGCTCCTATATAGCTGTATAGGATATCATGTCCATTCGTATACTGATTTTTACTTGGTATTTGTTTTTCTTTTTTTCCCCATTGGAAGGTGTATTTCCAAATTAAAACAAAGTAACATTCATTCGTTCATAATTCATTTTCTCCCCCTCCTATTTTTTTTTGGGGGGGCTGGGTGGTGTTTAAACTAATAAGAAAAATATTGATGCATTGGGAACTACAAGTTTTGAGAGGCTACATAATTACATTTCAGATAAACATACTAATGCTAAACAGAACAGTGAATTTCCATGTGCTACTTTTTACAGGTTTGTTGCTGTAAAACAATTTAAGCCCAGTTTGATTTAAATTTTGAGACCTTATTTATCTGTGGTCCCTTCGGAGAGACCACCTTTAACGTTTGGTTTACATCTAATGTCTCCCCACAGTGAAATGGGGTCATGGAATATGTTGTAGACTCCCAGGGTAATTGCTAAGCTAATAAAACACAGTTTGAAACAGAACAGTTACATTTCTCACCTCCGAGGACAAGCATTTCAGGCGATGCAAAGAGCCAAAAAGTTAAGGTCATTCAGACTCCCAAATATTTGTTATCAACTTTATTTTATTTATTTATTTATTTTATTATTAGTTTTATTGGTTTTTCAATCACTGTTCATAAAAAACTTTCTTTGGAGAGCAGAATGGTTGGGGAATATTGATGTTCAGGTAATATGCAAATAGATTTTAATCAAGTATTATTGCTAGGAACTAGAAAAATGTACCATTTTCAAAGTAGGCTCACTGTCAGTGATTTAGTATTTCATTTTATGCAAGCTCATTTCAGAGTGCACAGTATTGTATCAGACTGTGAAGTTTGTTTATCAATTATTCTCTAGATTTACCAACAAAGCAAACTTTGTGCAAATTCTCCTTTCTTTATGATACAGCAGCAACAACAAAAAGTTTGTACCTCTGTCTATCTCATTGGAAAGTACATATGCACTTTAAAGAGTGTGTATTGATTTTCATTTCAAATGTTTACAAATGGTTGCTGTCTCATGACATTGATGAAGATGATAGAAGTTGACTCAGTTATGCCCTGGTCATGAAGTGATAGAAGACAGGTTTGAACAGCTGAATATAGGATTCAGAAATGAAACCATGATGGAAAAGGGACAAATTCGACAAAATCATACATGAAGGACTTTATACTGGTTTTATCAACAAACTATGGAACATTTTATAGAAAGCACCAATTTGTTTACAGTCAGCACATTTTTGTCTCACCTGCATAGCAGAGTGAGACTATAGGCGCCGCTTTTCCGACGGCGACGGCGGCGGCGACGGCGGCGTCAACACCAAATCTTAACCTGAGGTTAAGTTTTTGAAATGACAGCATAACTTAGAAAGTATATGGACCTAGTTCATGAAACTTGGCCATAAGGTTAATCAAGTATTACTGAACATCCTGCCTGAGTTTCATGTCACATGACCAAGGTCAAAGGTCATTTAGGGTCAATGAACTTAGACCATGTTGGGGGAATCAACATCAAAATCTTAACCTAAGGTTAAGTTTTTGAAATGTCATCATAACTTAGAAAATATATGGACCTAGTTCATGAAACTTATACATAAGGTTAATCAAGTATCACTGAACATCCTGCATGAGTTTCACGTCACATGACCAAGGTCAAAGGTCATTTAGGGTCAATGAACTTTGGCCGAATTGGGGGTATCTGTTGAATTACCATCATAACTTTGAAAGTTTATGGATCTGATTCATGAAACTTGGACATAATAGTAATCAAGTATTACTGAACATCCTGTGCAAGTTTCAGGTCACATGATCAAGGTCAAAGGTCATTTAGGGTCAATGAACTTTGGCCAAATTGGGGTATTTGTTGAATTACAGCCATAAATTTGAAAGTGTGTTGGTCTAGTTCATAAAACTTGGACATAATAGTAATCAAGTATCACTGAACATCCTGTGCGAGTTTCAGGTCACATGATCAAGGTCAAAGGTCATGTAAGGTCAAAGAACTTTGGCCACGTTGGGGGTATTTGTTGAATTGCCATCATATCTCTATAAGTGTATTGGTCTAGTTCATAAAACGTGGAAATAAGAGTGACCAAGTATCACTGAACATCTTGTGCGAGTTATAGTAGTTTTCAAAATCAGCACTGCTGCTATATTGAATCGCGTGATGCAGGTGAGACGGCCAGAGGCATTCCACTTGTTTTTGTTTCTTTCATATATTAATGTGCTTGTTTTTTTTCAGAGCATTTAGAAGCATTGTTAAATCATTTTACCTACATGTATATATTAATTGGTAAATGATTTGACTTCTTTAAATGTATAGATCATTTACATACAAATAATAATATATATACAGTTATGTGAATGATATTGCTCTTTCATACATTTTCCTACATATGTATTCTCCCTCTTTTTTTTGCTTTATTATTTTTGTGTTCTTAATCTTCTTTATTTGTTCATTTACATTTTTTAAATCATAAATGTACTTCCCAAAACTTAGTTTACTCATTGGAGAATTATAGAAGAATGCTGGATTGAATTTTTTTAAATAACAACCTGTAGTCCTTTCCTCACCACCCATTTTCTCCAAACCTATTTTTTTCCTCTACATTTTGTCCCCCTCTTTCCTCATTTTATATATTTCTTATTTTTTAAAGATATTTCTCAATTTTTCATCCATGCCTCATCCTCTCCCACCTTGCTATGTAATTAATATTTAGGCCAGTTTTATATCTTACCCAGTGAGATTAAACCATCTGACAACTGGGACATGCCATCATGTAACTCCAATCCTACTCCAAGATGGGGAATTCAATATTATACCGGGTTTGGTCCTCGTTGATAAATACGGGACAGCTATGGCCATACCGATATGGATTAGATTTGGGATGTTACATGATCTGACAATGGCTGTCCCTTTACTCCCTAAAACTCATCATAATGAAAGCATCATATTACACAGCCTCCGCGTACCCCCTTAAGGAAGCACACTTTAAAGGGGGAAGCGTGGTGCCCAGTGGTGGTGTAGGTACCGACTTGGGGCGGGGGATCGTTTTTCATTCCAGAGTAAATATATCATCACTTTCTTTCATGGGTATTGGCATGAGGCTTTCATTGTCTGAGGATTACTTACATGTACATGTGACCATGGTTTGTCTGACATTGGTAATGATAACAATGACAGCTAGTCACTTTGTGCTGGCATTCAATATAAAGTGCCTCTAAAATTGCAGGAGATCAAGGGAAAATATGAGAACGTAGCAAACTAGTCTGCTGGTGCAGGCTCATGATCAAACCTTACAAGATTGAACAGCCTAGACCTGAGACTAATCGATTATCTTAAAGAGCTAAAAAATTGCATGGGTGCAATATTTATGTAGTATTTGATTAAACCCATTATGAAGTGCTACATTTTTGCACAAAGAAAGATACATTTTGCACAAAGAAAGATTGACCAGCAAAACTGCATTTCCTGAATTATGCATGTATCTCTCCGTTGTAAGCTGAATACATAGGCTTACAATTTTCTGCTTATCACAGTTGAAATATGATAGCTGTATTTATATTGTGAAACAAAGAATTAAAAATCAAATGGAAAGGTCATTGGAATATAAAAAGAAAATTCATAAAATTCACTTATTTATGAACAAGTGCATATATGAAATTTTGGAAGGTCAAGAAATGTGCTGAAATATTAGCAGCATGTCTGTACATGTAAGTGCAAGGAGAATGGATAGGAAAGATGGTAATGGAATATGCAGATTCTCCAAATTCAGGAAAAGTTTAATGCATATTATTGATTTATGACTCACTGCTTCTGCATTTTGGCGCATTGGTGAGGCTATCCAATATGCACTATCTCAATCCAGGATCGTAGTTCGTGGAGACTTATTTGCTCTAGTTTTTGGTAATGAATGGATGCCATCATCATGAATAGTTGATGAATGGTGAATGTGGATGGAGAGGGTCCTCCTGATGTTCTCAAGTGGTAACATGAAATGTGGATGATAATGGCTGGACTGCATCAGGGGTACATCAGGAGACTGTTTCATGAAACATCTTGTCAGAGATTTTCACTGCCAAATGTGCCCTGAGCCAATTAGATGCACAGATTTCAGTAGCTTATAACAGATAGTCAGTGGATATCATTGACTCTTTGTTTCATGGAATGTTTCCCTGATTTGCACCCATGTCGTTGGTAGCTTCATGTTGCATGCAGAAGCCATGCTGTGCAAATATATTGACACATTTAGAGATCAGTATCTGTGTTAAGGATCACCGGACTGCCTCGTGGGACGGGAAATATGGTTTTAAATTTTGCATCTCATTTCATGATGGTTGCAATGAAAGGAATCTCCTTTCCATGCTTAACAAAGAAGCAAATGAAATGCATTCAGGGAAAACTTCACTTCTTACTTGCTGAATGCCCCAACCAGTGCATAACAACTAATAAGCATAATGCTTGCAATAAGGTCACAAACACAGTCAATAATTATCCTCTCGAGGAAAGTCGTCTAGCACCTTTCTCCTTTGTGTTGTGATGCTTAATAGTCACCTTATAACAATCCATTTAATTTGCTAGGCAATTAGTAATGTCCATTGAGAAATGACAGAGAGATTATTTTTCATATGATGCTGAAAACTAAACCTGCTTTACTCCTTTTACTCCTTTGTACTTATTGTAAAGATGTCTAGACTCTAGACATAATAAGATCAATAACACTGATTTCCAAGAAAACCCTGGTTTGGTATGTGACAAAGAATATAGGCCTACATGTAGGCTGATACATTTTAAAGCAAACTCTGTTTGTAAAAAAAAAAGACAAAGATTGTTTTATTTTATCCAAACAAAAGGTTCATTGTGTGTCGAAGAATAAATTAACTTTTATTACAAATAAAAAGTAAATTCTATTTTGGGGGGGGGGGGGGCATCACTTAATATTTCTTTTCATTGTGGATGTACAGTGTATTATTTTTAAGCACTAATTTGTATCATCCTGACTTTAGGGTCATAAACCAGGTGGATATGATTAATAGTTGCATGAACAGTACATGAGGCTAATATCTATTGTTTGATCTGAGAATATGCATCGAGTGCAATTAACAATATGCATGCTGACACATAAAATTGGGTTATTAGTTCAGCTTTTATCAGAGGTATTAATACTGGTCAGTCAAATGGTAATATGTGCATGTATTTAGCATTCATATAATCAGGTCCAAATTGCAGTGTATCATTTACGATGTATTAATCTTTTGTGATTATTTTTTTTCACATTTGAATCCTCTTCACTTGCCGATCCTTTATTTTTTTACCACAAATGTATTATCCAGAGTATTGTTCTGATGGAGAAAGTCATTCGTCATAATAATGTTTTTATTCTAATGAATAAAACAGTCATTAGCAATATCATCTATTTCTATGGTTTCAAGTTCTGACTGGATTACAGTAAAATCTATTTTTTTTAAAGATGAAACACTGTTTCCTACTTCAAAGTATGGTAGGATATCACAGCATATGTCCTGTTGTATGTTGATGAAGTTGTTGATGTGTAAGCTACTTTGTTCATATATGTTCTCTGACAAATTTCTTAATCAATCTTTTTTTTGCAAGGAATCTGCTTGTTTTTATTAGTTTCAAGGTGTATAGAATTACAATCATATGTATTCTCTGTTTTGAATTCTAGGAGCTGAAAGACAACTCAAGCCAGCTTAACAAGCTGGACTCAGTTGTAGGGCACCTTCAGTCCAGTAAACCAGGCATGGGGGAGGATGACCTCAGAGCTCAAGTCACTATCCACGGTCTTGCCATGACAACATCTGCGGCAGCAACATCGTCAGCAACATCAACAGGAGCAGGTCCTAGTACCTTTCAAGTCAACAGTATGTATCTATTGGATATTTTTTACACAAGATGACCTTTAATCCAGGCTTTTAATACATAATGTATTTTAGCAGGATGCTGTGCCAGGCTTGGCAGGATAACCAGGCATCGCCCTAGAGAATACTCATCTATAAAGAGGCCTCTTCTCCCCTCTCTCTTTCACTCTCACTTTCATTGCCGGTCCCCTTCCTTCCAGTTTTCTCTGTAGTTTCACTTTTCAGTCTTACCACATCTTCCTCCATCTCTCTGTCTCTGAACATGTGTATCATTTTTTTAAGTCCCATTCACATCAAATCTTTATGTTTACATTTATTATCAACCTCAAAGCTTGATTTGGGGATAAAATAAAGTGCTAATTGCATACTCCAAAATTATTTTGTATTCTCCCCTCCTATCAATGTTTTTCTATGCATTTTTATTGCAGAACAATTTTTAGAATATAATATCTTTTTTTTTTTACTAAAAAGTATGCCCTGCCAACCATCAAAATACCAGTATTGTGCTATTAATGTTGTTTTCCCAGCGAGAAGGACAAATTGGGTTAAAATCAGAAGACAAGTACAACAAATTTACTTTAAGAGTATGAAAGAAATTTGCATATCACATTTGCCTGAACCCTATTCTTAATTAATTCAATCACTGTAAGTAGTAAAATTACATATTTTTATTTGAAACCTGAAGAGCATCTCATTTTCACTTTAGAAATCATGTGATCCATAGATCCCTATTATGACTGTGATAAAGGCATGGGGGAATTCATGGCACAGATTTGATCAGTAAATGATTCTGTCCTAATTTTTACCCCTTTTAAGTTTATGAGACAGTGATAGAGAAGGGGAAATCGTTCTTCTTTTCAGGATGAAAAGCCCTGCCGACAATCCATCCATCAGTCCTTAACAACCCTTGCCATATTTCATAACTTATATTGTTGTCATGGCAACCATTACTTCTGGATATATCCTGTCAGAAATGGCAAACATCAGTCTTCCTGAATGTTGTTTCATTTTGGAGAATGGGGAATTCAATGAAGGGTGAAAGCTATATCATTCATTTTGAGTATTACATGTATCAAATACATCCCTGGATGAATTTAGATGTTTTTAATTTCTCATGAGCATTCATAAGCATTTTCTGTGATGCATTAAGTAGCCTTGGCAAAAGTAGGCCAATATACATCTTCCTTACTGGAAATAATGAAAGAAAGAAAATTTGAATCTAAAGGAGTGGATGAATTCGGCTGGCACGGGATGGTGATATCATCACATATTCTAAGGGCGTCTGAAATAAACAAACCCATCAAACTTACAATTCGTTTGCGCGCCAATCCACCATTTACTTGCTTATTACTTCAACACCAACGACCAACCTAAACGATGAGTCGGCAAGCCATTGCCTCACTGTCTCCTGTTATGTTCTGAATTCCACAACTGAGGTGAATGACTTAAATACTAATTTGTCGCCATGGAAATTGGGTCTTGGGAGTATTAAAGGGTAGACAGTTTGTCTGAGTCGGGAAGTTATTACAAAGCAAAGGGAGCAAGTAGTTTCCATTGGGCGTGCACTTTAATGGTTATGGAATGTCTTAATAGGGATGCAGGATATTTTTTGGGTGTGCAATTTCTATGGGTGTGAACCGTAGATGAAGTGATACTTTAAGAAACCTGCCCATAGAGATGTAGCGCGCACTCTCTCTCGGTCAGCCATTTTCGTACCAATATACTACTCTTCACGAGTCATGCCATCAGATCTACTAAATGAAGGAAGATCGATACTGTGTTGGGGAATATATTTCAGCAATATTAAAGGAATACTTCAGTAAAGCAAATATTATCCACTACCCTCTTTGGATGTTTGTGAGTTTTCAGGGAGTCTAAAACCGAATGATTTCAAAGTTGTCAATTTCTTGCAGAGTGATGATTGCATTTGTGGTTTGAGTCAATAATATGTTACTTGCTTCTTCAAAGCTGTCAATTTTTTTACTAAGTAATGGTTTCAGGATGGATTCAGTCATCACGTGTGTGATATTTTGTTCTTCATCTGTTACATGGACATGCAATTTAATATGGCATTCTGACAGGCCAGCCATTTATGTGTGGAGTTTATTTGATCTGTTCCAGAAATGACTTTCCTTGCAATTATGTCATTTTGGGGGAGCAATTTACACTTACATGTATCCTTCATGTTATTTTTCTTCCTGTTGAAATTAGCATGACATTCTGATTGTTCAGTCATGTCAATTGTTGTAAAGCAGGCCTGTATATTTGATCTGTTCCAGTAATGATTTTCTATTGTAGAAATTTATTCTTATCCTTCATATCTTTCTACTGATACTTCTTATAATGATTTTTTTTTATGGAACTGTGGCTCTGAAAATTGATTTCATGAATAATATAGCTGTCAAAATACATGAACCTAGATTTCTTGACTTTCGATTCAGGTTTCATAATCAGTTTCATATTTGATACTCCTCCTTTAGGTGGTGCCATGTTGCCTGGGAAACCTCATAGTTTACCAACATCATTAGGAACAGGTGGGACTGATAGCAGCTTAAGTCAAACCAAAGATCATTTCACGAGGCATCAAGAGCTTGAAAGAGACAGGTTTGTACTTGAGTTTTTATGTTTTTACATTTTATGGTGCAATGTGAATTATGATTTTTCATTTGTGTTCCGCTGTATCTAATTTTATTCTCAGTAACTATAGTAACAATATGGCTCCTCCCAATTCTTCATGCCCTCTATCTTCTTTCATTTACATTGTACATTTCCTAATTGCTCCTGTCTCTTTATATGTCTTTTAGAGCTTGAAAAAAAGACAGGTTTGCATTTGTATGTGTGTGTGTGTGTGCATTTGTACATTTTGTGCTGTATCACATATTCTATTTGTGAAAAATGATTGTTCACTGAATCTACTTTTGCTCCTATTGAATATGGATGAAGAAACGACCCTCTCCTCCAGGCTCTCTGTCCTCATCGGCTGACACCTTCTTATTGCCCCTGTTTCTTCTAAGTGTTTCTCTCTCTTTCTATCAACCCACACCATTTTCTTGTACCCCAATCCATCTCCATCTTTCCCCCATCATGACAGTTTCCTATCTGACAGTTCATCATCATATTCCCTTCTTACCCCCATAATACCAATGTCACCAGGGATAATCATCCACTCTGTGGTCCAGCTGGTTCAACAAGCCTCCAAATTTACTACCCTCTCATTCATCCTAATTATCCAATGAATTTCAATCAAAATCATATCCACTGGTCTTGGAAATGCATTTTAATTGATTCAAAGTCATGCAGCTGGATTTGTGGGTTCTTGTCGAGCCTTGTCTTTGGTTGGAGTATGCCGAGGTTTGGGTTTCAGCTTCATGGGATTCAGCCTTCATAGTCTGTTGGCATCGTGCCTTAAGGAGAGTCCTTTGCTGTCATTGACGGGTAATAGAAATCATATTATTGTGCTGCGGAATGAGCCTGAAATAATTTTACTAGTTGATTGATGGCAAGATATAGTGAAAGATGCAGAAGTGCATAAATGGAGGGAGTCAGTTCAAATTTAATAGAAGGAACAGAGAAAGAGATGGAGGGTGGTAAAGAGGTTCTATACAAATAAAAGCAGTTAGTGGGATAGAGAAGAAAAAAAATGAGAGAAAGAAATTATGAGAGGAGGGAGAGAATAGTTGGAGAAGCATTCTCTTTAGTGTTGCTGCAATGAATCTGTTTTTGAGAGCTACATGTAATTATGATTCACAGAGCTGCATTATGTATATACTAAAGGACACAAGTGCTAGTATACGATACATTACATTCAATTACAAGTTTAATTTGTTTCAATTAATACAAAATTCCTATCCTGTAGCTGCTAATGGTTTGTTTGATCACTTAAATTAATCATCATAAGGCTCGTGTCATACAGTAGTTGAAGAGAATGCCTGATCAGTTTTGCATCTGTTTCTCCTTGTCATTACCTGATGACTCATACAAGACTTCATTAGCGAGCTCTTAGATAGTTTTTCATTGTAATTTGGAGTAATCCAAATGCGTAGAAAGATGACGACATGTACCTCTTCTGCTGCCTCCGCTGAATATTAGCTTTGAATATTTCATTATATGGCCGTGTAAATCCATGTATATTAGAAAGATCAGAAATAATTTAATATTGAATATAGGTTAGATGTATAAGGATGAAGAGAGTAGTATTCCTGGTTGTATTGATTTATTGTGAAGTGGCAGCAGACATGGTTCTTTATGAATCATCAAATAAATCTATCTTATGAAAATTTGAGTTTCATACACAGAATTCTTTTATTTTTTATCAATTTAGACATAAATCAATTTCCAATTACATGGAATTTTGAGTGGTCTTTTTCAATTGGACAACATTCAATATGTATATTAGAGAGAGCATTTCTTACTATCTCGTAGAAGATCTGAAATAGATATTACATTTTGTTTGAATGTCTGTTTATTTTTCTAGAGCTCATGGATATAATGAAATCTTTTTTGTGGTTTAAAATGTTTACACTTTTCTTCCATTGATAATGTGATGTGTCTCCTTGTGGGGACACATACAAGCAAACACATGTCTCAACCTTTGAAATTGTTCAAATATGCATGTTTTAAACATTGTATGCTCAAATATTCTATAGACTGCTTGCAGCACACACTCACTTGAGACCCACAGAAGGCAGACAATTTAGACACGGAGGGTACACAATTTTGCAAGGAATTGCGCTGGAGTACGCATTTATGACGCTGTGCTTTCGTCAAAAGCGCCATACCTTTCTCCATAGTGCTGGTCGAATCCACTTTCATGAGTGACTAAGCATTTGATTTGATTAAACTGCATGGTCTAGTTGAGCTAATCATCTTACGGGTGCCGAATTTCAAGATATTTTAGGATGGGTAAGATGGAATCTGGAAGATGACATAGAACACAATGAAAGGAATTAAGAGATTTAACAGACAAATCCTTAAATGTGTCAAAATTGATCAGGGTATCAATAGTCTGCAATAACAGACTCTATTTTACTTTATTGCATCATGTAGAGTCTGTGAAAAAAAGACTGTGGCACCACAGTTCATAGGTACTGCAATGTAGCAACTCCCACACTCGGTGGACAGATAGATGTCACCATTTGGTGTAACTCAAAATTTCTTAATTTGTTTTTAAATATCAACATCGGGTCTTTCCCACAGACTACCCTCATCTGGATAAGTGATATCAATGACCAAACGAAATGCCTGTGATTAGACCGCCAAACTGTATTATACCCAAAATGTTCAATTCCATCATATTCCCTGATTTGCTAGTTGATTGATGGGATGAGACATTGTCCCATGTAACGGACCAATGATTAGTCTTGATGCAACCTTACAGGATAGGATGTGATTTGTTTTCATTAGAGACGGAGATAGGAACAAATTTAATTTGTAAGATGTTTGAGATTGCCATGCTGATACAGTCACCAATGTGACAAGATAACTGGTGGGGATATTGGTCAAACTGGTAAAGGCCATGGAAATCAAATTTGATATTGATAAGAAATACTTCATATATATCTTGCTTTATATTTATAGCTCAATCAGTGGCGTATGTAGGCAAGAAAGATGCTCAGGGCAAATGATTCAGTCCTATTTCCAACTTTTTATCTAGCATCTTTGGTTGTTTATGATATTCTAGAGGTTTTTTTCCTTCACATTTCTACGTTTTCAATCCCTTTTTTTTTCTAATCTCTTTTTTCTTTTTTTGTGCATACTAAAAGTGGCAGCCAAGCCAAATTCACTATTTCTTGCTCCCCCCCCCCCCGATTACCCAAATACTATGTAGATAGTAATGGTTTTTTAATGTCTTGAATGATATCTGTTCCCTTTGTAATATACAGGTGTAACCTGATGACCAAATTTTATCTAAGATTTATCTATTTTCAGGTCTTTATAAAGAAAAATAAAATTATTGTATCATTCTACATAAGTATCAAACTTTATACCTGTAGCTGTCTTTAACATGTACATTGTAGGCCTATGTATGAATTATTATGCTATTAAATTTGTCAAATTTGATGGAAACGAATAACAATGGATTATGTATACTGTAAACACATCCGTGCCAAAAAAGGGACAAAATAATGACCTTTATCTACACAAAGTGATAAACCAATGTACATTGTACTTTGCAAATTGTCCTAATATTGCTACAGTAGGGGAAGTTGATTTCAGTTTAATTTGAAAAAATTATAATGACAGAAACATTGCAGTCAAGTTTTAAAATGGTCTAATTTCCCTATCATTAATGTCAATGCTTATGTTATACAGGGGTTGTTTGTAACCAATGATGATATTGGGATATGTACAAGTTCTTCTCTGTTTATTTTCTCCATACTGAGCCATTTTGAGGGACACTCAAAATTAGGAGCTGCCTTTTTTTTTTTTTGTATTTGAATGCAGTGTCTACGAACCTTCTGAATAATTCATGATTATTTCCAATCTGGGATTAGTCAAGATTTTTTCTGACTTTTTCCTCTTTTTCTGTTTTTATTAATGTTATAATGCTTATGTTATACAGGGGTTGTTTGTAACCAATGATGATATTGGGATATGTACAAGTTCTTCTCGGTTTATTTTCTCCATACTGAGCCATTTTGAGGGACACTCAAAATTAGGAGCTGCCTTTTTTTTTTTTTTTGTATTTGAATGCAGTGTCTACGAACCTTCTGAATAATTCATGATTATTTCCAATCTGGGATTAGTCAAGATTTTTTCTGACTTTTTCCTCTTTTTCTGTTTTTATTAATGTTATAATGCTTATGTTATACAGGGGTTGTTTGTAACCAATGATGATATTGGGATATGTACATGTTCTTCACGGTTTATTTTTCTCCATACTGAGCCATTTTGAGGGACACTCAAAATTAGGCGCTGCCTTTTTTTTTTTGTATTTGAATGCAGTGTCTACGAACCTACTGATTAATTCATGATAATTTCCAATCTGGGATTAGTTAAGATTTTTTCTGACTTTTTCCTCTTTTTCTGTTTTTATTAAAATGTCCTACATCTGGGTGGACCTTCCCCTTTAAATACATGTAAGAAAAAATATTCATGATGGCTGACTCACACATTAACCATGATGTAACATTAAATGGTGCCTGGTATCTGCTTTCAGACTAAAAAAAACTCCAAAATGTTACTGTACATGTACATTGTAACCAAAATTTCCATGGGATATAAACAAGACAAAATGGGAATTGTGATATTAGAGAACATGGAAAAACAGGAAGCTGAACATAATATTTCTCTTAAAAGTGATCTCGAAGATAAAGTACAAGGCTTGAATTACAATCATTTAAATCATGTTTTAGGTGCTTTCTACCTTAAATTTCCATCTGTTTTCTATCCAGTAGGACAGAGGAATGGACCTCCTGTGTCTTACACGCACATTTCATAAACATTTTAGGAATTTAAAGGACTGACCAAAAAAGAAATTCATTTTCTATATATGTGATGGAATCATGGTTAAACCTGGTTAATTTTTCAAGATGCTCCTGAATAATGCAGCACCCCCCCCCCCCCATTTCTTGTTCATATTTTATAATCATTTTGGGGATTAAAACCTGGACTACCAAAGAAATATCACTTTTGAGACTTAATTGAATCACAGTTACATTTGACATTAATAGTTTTCTTAAATTAGGGCCTTAACATCACTATTTTCCTTCTTCCTATCTCACAAAAATCAGATACAATGTAGGTCCTACAAGTATTCTGTAAATATAATATTTTCCTTCCCATTTTTCGGGGGAAGGGCATTGGTTGTAAATCCAGCATCCCTTTACAGAAGCAGTGATAGGATCAGTCTATCCCATCATATTAGATATATCTTGATCCCCTGTCACATGTGGCAAGTCCTTGTCAACTATCAGCACAAATATCTTTGAACCTATCGTAGATCATATCATGAGCATTGCAGTTACATTCAACACAGCTTACATATATTGTGGCCATTGTGGAGATGTTTTTCAATCATCCAAGCCCCCCAAGTTTATTGTAGCTGTAGCTATCACTTTGTTTGTGACCATTTAGAGTGATATTTACTAATCTTGTTATTTTAGTTCCAAGTTGTTGTTTGTGGCCTTTACGTCATTTCAGACTGGAAAAAAAAAGTTTTTGATGCAGTGACAAATGCTGAAGTTCAAGATTTAAAGGATTACTATATGAATCATCTTCAGAATATTTCATGGACTCAGTAAAAGTGAACAAGGACAGAGGGTGTATTCTAGCAGGTAAATTTACACCTTGCTCTAGCCATTTTATGAAGCTTTTTATTAATGGTATGAAATATTGATCATTTTGTCCATTTTATAATTCAAATATCAAGCACCTTTAGTGGAATTAATATTCTGTGGATGCCATACTATAGTAAAAAAAGAATATGTATAGTCCCTCTTGGTCGATGACTCAGGTTTTATAACTAGATTTATATCCATTCATGACAAATTCTATGCCCAAAGTGGGTAGTTTCTTTCTAAAGGTCAGTGTGCATGGTGGATGCAGTCTCCTGTGAAACACAATTTATTCCTTGGAGATGAGAGAATGGGGATAGTACAGACAGAAGAGAAGAGATGGGAGGGAAGAGGATGAGGAGGGGGAGAGGATGGGGAGGGGGGGAGAAATAGATAAATAGAGGGGGAGGGAGGAGAGGAAAGGTGAGAGGGGGGAAGGAATAGGGGAAAGAGAAAAAGAGAGAGCTAGAGAGGAGGTGAGAGAATTGAGTGGTGGGGATTGGCAAGTGATGAAAGAAAAAATAAAAAAGCTATATCATATAAGTTATAAGGAAAGATGGAGAATCTCTGAGTGCCAACAGTTCCATGCTGGCGCCAACATCTACATGTACACATGTATCATCTAATGCCAAAATGCCGAATCATGATGAATTGGGAAACAGTAGGCCAACATGTAGAACAAAGTGCGACACCTGCTTCACATCTGCTTGAAATGTATGTATTTCAATATGCTGTTTCTTCCCTTCGGCAAATGGATGAGGTAGGAAGACCCCAGGAGAAAATGAGAGAGAGAAAGAGATACATGGAAAGTGAATTGAGAAAAGTAAAATTTACACGCAAGAAAGAAAATTTGGTGTAGAAAGTTAGAGCGAAATAAACAAGGAAGGAGAGGGAGTAGTGAGAGAGAAAGAACCAGAGACGGTGGGAGAGGATGAATGGGAGGAGGAAGGAGTAGACATTGCACTATTTCAGCGACATCCCGTTACTTGCTTTCAGACCCTGCAAGCAATGGAATTCATAAATGAATTACCTGTTCTCTATTTCCAATCAAATCACAATTACAAACCCTGGGTTTGTTGTCCGAGGCGCTGATTAAAATACCGGTAGCATGGACGGATTGATGTTTGGTCCGTCTCCTCCCGGTCCTCTGATTCCTCCATCTCGCCAAAGAAGGGATCATTGTTTACAGATGGGACTAGCCAAGGTATCTCTGGTGTTGACTAGATAGATAGGTAATGCTACAGTCATACCAACGAAGCCGACACCACACCGACCAATGACATGTCATTAGAAATAACATATGGCTTTGATTGGTCTGGGGTCCGGTTCGTTGGTGTGACTGAAGCGTTAGAAAGAATAGGTTACTCAAGCAAGACTCTGGGGAAGGAAATCAATCAGACTCCCCTTTTTCCAGTGAAGTGACCTTTGATTGAGGTTCGGGCCACTTTTGCAGGACAGTCCTGATCAGGCAACTTTCCAGATTAGTTGCATGGTTTGTTGCTGTTCGGGAGTAGGAAGGCGGAGGGAGATGTCATCCGAAATGTTAGAAAAACATTTTCTTGCAGTACAGGGATGGGTATGGGATTTCTCCCAATTTCCTGCTTCCATGTCCGTTATCCTGACTGAAAGCTTTTCAATCTAAAGATAGCTCTATGTATTGTTTATACTTGAAGAGCATTAAATCCTCTTTGGCAAAGAAAAAAATGCATGTACTAGTTCCAATAGACCATAGTTAATCATTTGAAAATTCGGTAGTTTTATTGAAAAATCCACTACGGTTATATCTCAGTTTATATCGACTGGTCAACAGGCCAAGACAAATATATGACCTTCAACATGTAGGTGTTACATCTACTGTATATTGGATCCCCTTCATTTTGCCTTTTGATTACAAGGACGATGGTGTGAAAGCGATCAATGAATTGAAACACAAGTTATTTCACATGTTACTGTTACCTTGTTTCAACTGTCCAACAGTAGACCAATGGCTTGTCTTTTTCTCAGTCCATTCAGAATTGATCTGTTTATCAGAATTGTTCACACTGGACCAAACTGGGATTGATTGGCAAGTCAGGAATGATGCTTTTTTATCTAGAATTTTCAAATAAATGAAGGGGTAACCATGTGGAAAAGAAAAAAAATATGTAACATCACTGATAGCCTTGAGAAGATGAATTTTAATGAAAGTTTGCTTCTGCGTTGAAAGCTCCTTTTTTTCTGATAAGGACAAATATTACTGCTATTGGATGCTGGTGAATCTCATCTTTTATTGATTGAATAAGCTTATTTTGATGAAAGCTCAGTGAAATACAGCCTTTGTGTTCACCTACACCAATATAACAGCCTATTATGGAATTTGTATTCTTTGAGATGGCAAATGATTTTGAAGGATAATGAGAATGTACCCTAAAGATTAAACCAACATTACACATCCAATTACCTCCCCTTTGATGTTGATTTACTTTTTCAGGTGGTTTGCACTATAAGAAGCAGTACATTACAATTCTATATAAATATCATTAAGGTTATAAGGTACATGCATGTAGTAGAAGTACATCGGTGCATGAAAAATACTGGTTAAAACAATTTATTTTAACATCTGATGCCTTAAGTACAGCCTTGATCCACATTTAGTGTATCTCTAAACTTAGCAACCCTGTGATGCTAATGCTGTAAGGAGTAAGGTGGAGGGAAAGGGACAACTACCAAATTGAATTTCGTGTATTGCCTCATTAATAGGGAAGTACGCATCTGGTCGCAGGCGAGAACAAGAATGAGAGTGAGAGAAGAAGGATGTTTGTTTGGTTGTACGTGATGATGGGTAGAGTGAGTGAGAGGGTAAGACAGGATGGTGAGAGATGGGATGGAGGGGTTGGAGGATGGAAAGATGGTAACGTTTGAGAGATGATAAAAAAAAGTAGAAGACAATGAGAATATTGATGTGAATTGAATGGTTTAAAAAAAAAGTTTGGAAATACATGTATGGAAACAGGATGAAAAAAGAGAGTAAAATGCAAGGATTAAAGGAATGGAAAAGAAATAGAGAAAGAGGTCTGGGGTGAGTAATAATAAATGAAGAAATTGGGAGATGCAGAAACATGCGCAAATCAAATTAGGAGTAAAGAGAAAGAATATACAAAACCTCGGAGAATGAAAGAAAATAAGGAGTCAAATAAGTGACGATAAATGAGAAACAAAAGGAGAATATCAGTGATGTCATTGAATTGCTAGCTTTTCAAGAAAAATGTTTAGAAATTACAAGCATTATGGTTTGACTTGAAATGGGCAATCTATATCGATCAATGCTAGCAGAAATCATTTTCTTTCCAATTATGTTAAAGAAGTGTGAGCGAAAGAATCATTTAGAAGCACTCAAAAAGGCCTCTTCGATTTCTCCTTACCCCATGTTTTAATAAACATTTCTTGCTGTTATCATTTCTGCTGTCGGTGCCTTTTCCGTTTGTCTTGTACTATCTTTTTAT
Source organism: Lytechinus pictus (assembly GCF_037042905.1). Taxonomy (NCBI): domain Eukaryota; kingdom Metazoa; phylum Echinodermata; class Echinoidea; order Temnopleuroida; family Toxopneustidae; genus Lytechinus; species Lytechinus pictus. Next base: position 21,916,598 of record NC_087247.1, read on the forward strand.
GTCTTTCATTTTAACATCTCATTTATCTGCTTATCCTGTTTCTCGTTCTCTCTATAATGCATCCTTGCATTGTACCATATCTGTTTCTCTTCCTAGTTTTTCTTTTCTCTCACCCTCTCTTTCTACCTCTCGTTTTTCAAACTTCTGACCTCTCTCTCTCTCTCTATTCCTCTATTTCCTCATCCCCTCTACCCCTGATGTGGAACTGGGCATGCACACCATTGATTGGCCTTGAAGGGACGCCATCCCAAGATGCATTAAAGAGCAATCTCGTTGCTGTCCCAGCATAGTTATGAGTTCCTTGAAAACAACTGTGGTACTGCAGCCCCTCGTCTCCAACCTCGTTTTATTTCAAGGAAATTCCTGTTCATTTCTCTCTCTATTTCAAATACCACCACTTTTCTTTTTATACCACCCCTTTCCATAGTGTTCATTGAAAGTGGCATCGGCAGTGGTCTGATGTCTGTACTTTTCTAGCTGGTTTAGCTGTGTATTCTTATATGGCAGTAGAGTCTAAATTGGCAACCACTTTCGTTCAAACCAGGATATGTCCCTTTCGAAATGAATGTCTACATCCGAAGATATGATTCATGGTGTAGTATGAGTTTGATACCAATTTCATTGGTATCAAACTCATATTGGGGTCATTTGTTCTGACTGAATATTTGAGTGATACAGCATACATAGTTTTTGTTGATGGAAGTATTGGAGCACTCATATAAATGTTTATTGTTATCCATTTGGGTGCTGTGTTTACTATGGTAATTTTTTACCGTGGGCTTCAAAGTAAGTGCTATCTTCAAATATCTTTTTGGCTCTCACCAGTTACATTCCTGATGTTATTGCAGAAGTCTCTCAGCCATGGCTATTCTCTTTTAAAGCTTCTTGGTCTATTTTTGCTCATGTATTCAATTTGTTTTTCATTATCTTGTGAGTTGTCTCATTAACACTGTTTTATCGCTGAACAGATTACAATGATAACTTACATATTGGTAGTGATTTTTTTCTTTCCATAAAAAAAGGAACAGCATCATGTGTCCCAGATATCATTAGATTGCTCTTATGGGCAGTGTAAAACACATCAATTCATACATTTTGCATTATGATGCTTTTCCATCAATCTTCCATGATATGCTGCCCCCATAGGCATGGAGCGATTCAGCCGGCTAATTGCGTCAAGGACGACAGCATTTTTCAATTAAGCATCGATGCAATTTGCCTAATGAACCCATTGCTGCTAAAGCAAGGGACCAAATCTGTAAGAAAAACATCTTCTTCAAAGCAGGTGATTAAATCTCAAAAGAAATCTGGGTTTAAATCACTACCTGCCATACCACATTCATTAGTTTTTCAACTCCTTATAATGCTCATGCAAGTGCATGCATACTAATGTGTTGTATTAAAGCCCTTTGCAAATAGATTCAATCAGTTTCCACAGCTCTGATAATATACCCTTGGGCTGTGATTAGCATTTTCAAAAAGAAAACTCTTTGAAGGCTGTGGTTAGCATGACCAAATAGGAAACAGATTGATATACATAGCTTTATCTTTTCAGTACTTCAATATCTACTTTAGATTGGTGCATAAGAAGATTTACAACTTGTGCAAGCAAATCTACACCAATATTTGATTCATCGTGCTAGTTTAATAACCAGTGGTGTTATTTTTTTAATTACCAGTGTTTGGTGTATTTTCAAACTCCAGGGGGCAACTGTAACACCACCTGGTGTATCACTGACTGGCTTTATTCTTAACACCAGGTTATTATAGTGTATACAGTAGGTGGTCACTAAAAACAGGTTTTACTATCTAGTGACAAAAAAAACCTGGCACATGTACATAGAGATAACTTGCTCATTTGGAATGAAAAATCAAATTGATACCTCCTCTAGATTGCATGTCAAATAATCAGTCAAATGAATCGTCCGCCTTTATTAATCTGAGTTTAATTAACAAGCCAACTCCATTCAAAGACAGCGTGATATATTGATTTGACCATGACATGCCCGAGCTTTGCTGAGCTTTAGGTGGTGATTATTAGCTACAAAAACCCTTTTTTGTTCTCTCTACCCATCTCACTTCTCTCTTGCTTTTTTTTTCTTGTTTTATTTGTCTCCTGCTGTTTCCATCCATTCATAGATTACTTGGTGCTCTGCTAATGATATATTATAATACCTGGTCATATATGAATTTTAAGATTAACAATTGTAGGCGATATGCATTCGTGAAGATGAAAGGGTTTGTGTTGAGAGAGATGGGGGGGGGGTAAATTGAATTAGATATTTAGTCAGTCTTCTTAGAATCTAATATGAGGGAAAATGCTGAGATGTTCAAAAAGCAAACCAAGGTGGTGAGAGATGAAAATGAGCTATTCACAGTGTTAGAATTAATGCGCCCACAGAGTGTCTGAGAGGACCTAGAGAAAAGCGTGTTGCCAATAAATTATAGCGGCACTGACAGATTACGACAGGTAAGAACAGCATTTGAAGTACCTTTGCTCTCACCTGCGGAGTGATATGACATCTTTTACCTAGTCTCGTTCTCAGATGTTCTACAGTTTTTCTAACTCTCAAGTTGTATGGTAGGGAGATATTACATCGTTAAAATTAGTGAAAGTGTGCTTTAGTGGCATATAGGGCTGGAAGGTACTTGGGAGAAAGGGACAATGTAATTCAGTTTGGCCTAATTGATGGGTTTTACCTGCGAAGAGGGATGATGTCACTTATGGTGGGCTGTCGGATGAGACCATTCATGTCCTAGATAGCAAAGAGGCAGTTGTTTGCATCTTATTATCATTCAGCGACATATGGTGAGATGCTTGCATGGTTTGGCTCTATGCCCTCGGGATGAAGCAAGCACATAAAATAAAAAAAGGTGTGCTCTGAAAAGCAAAGGTGTAGTGCATTGATGTGTACGATTCACGGCGGCGGTGACAGCTACAGTCGGACGGAGGCTCCATACCTTTGGTTAGAGGGGTGACTCACAGGTTCATAACACATTTGTCACGCACAGATGCGAGATATACAGAAGAGTATTGCCAATTTGGACGTGGATTTCACTCCGGAGTGAGGACCGGCAAAAGGTGTCGGGGATTATCGTGGCGATTGATCTTCAGGAAAATTTGTTTGACCATCTGAGGCCAATTTGAGGATTTATTGTCATTTGAGGAGGTACTGATTCAATTTGATGGATTTACAGTGAGTTTGCTGAAGAGTAGCATCATCTCTCATTATACCTACAGTCGCATCTGGGAGATTGCTGGATCTTTAATAAGGTATATCCATCATCAATTCTTTCGGATGACGTGCTTGTCATAACTCTCATATTCTCAACTCTACAATTTATTGTAGGCAGAATTCCATTTTGATGTGCCTGATCTTGAACACACAACCAAACAAAATGCCAGGGTTATCAAGAAGTATTATCTTTTACATCAATTAGTTTTGTGTGTAGTGTATTTGTCTTGTGTAACTAATTTCCATACATTTATGGCAAATTGTAGGTACGTATCAAACTGTTAGACATGCTTTTCAGTGAGTTGTATTGCTCACTTTTGGATTTAGTAATACAGGGAGTATGGTATAAATGTTTCTCAGACTTATCATTTGAATCTCATATGTTATGCTGACAGTTGATGTGAATGTACTTTTCTTGTGATCTTCATTTTGCAAAAGGTCAGGGCTGGTATTTGAGAACATGACAGTTTGAGAAAAGATGAAGCATTCTTAATACATGAAGGAACCATTTTTCTCAACTAGCCATGTTTAGATAGAAAAAAACCTTTTTTAAACACACATGTACATGTTCCTATTGTAGGTGATGGTTTATGATTTCTGTTAATACAAATGAACACTTTATCATGTTTGAGTGAAATATTTAGTTGTATTTCCTGTACATGTACTTCAAATTAATTTTGGAAACAGTTTTAATTAGAGAACTTGGAAAAATTTGAAGGGAAGATTATTCTTTTTTTGCAAGATTGGTTCTTATGAATTACTTTGAGGATATATTCAGAAGTAGAAGATCATTTATGCCTTTTTCCAAGAGTTACTGTATATTCTTTAAAAAATATATAACTGACTTATCCTTTTAATTATGAAAATACATGTATGTAGTTGCATGATAGAATGTTACAAATAAATTCCTTTCTTTCAAAGATTGAATGGAATGATGGTGTGCCTTTATCTAGTGGATGACAATATCTTTATGTTTTTCAATCAGTGCAGATTTAGTGGGGCTGGTGTATAAGGGGGGGGGGGGTTCCTGAGCTGTGAACTATGTAGGAGTTAATCACTTGTAAACATAGGCATTCAAATTTGTCTGGCCATCTGTTGCCATTTTGGATTACTGATCAGAATGCAGTATAGATTGCAATGCAACATAAGGTGATTTTCTTAAGTTAGAATCACAAACGTGAGTCACAAATCTAAACGCAAACATAGAACATGGTTACTGCAGTATAGCATTCAAGTGATTTTTTTTTATCAATGCTGATTATCAATCATTTCAAGCCCAGCCACCGCACTCAGTACCGAGCAGGTTGACCTGGACGTGAGCATGTAGGTCAGCTCGGAGGTAGCCAACATATTTTGTTTTAACCAGAAACAGGACTCCCTAATGATATTATAGAATCAGGATCGATGCTTTTGTATGTTGCATTCAGTTGAATTTATTTATAAAACATATCACTGCTCATGAAATAAAATCTTGAATGCTATTTTGTTAAAAACTTATCTAATATGGTCACAACATTGACTTTAATCATTGAAAAAAGAAGATGTTCCAGAGATTATCCACCAGCACCAAAATTAAAGTTTTACGGCTGTCAAAAGTGAGATAAATGAAGCCATGATATGTTGGAGAAAGAGAGGAAGAATAAGAAATAAATCTAGATTCATTATTAATTTGAGAGATGAGGATTGAAGATGGTGGACTAGCGAGGGAATGGGAGTAAACACACGTCACATCTAAAGCAAACATTTGTCTGCGGATTGCATGGTATAATTTGTGGATTCGGTCAGTCATAAATTGAGCAGTCAAAATGTTATTCTCAGTGCACACTTATAATTAATTTCAGTAAATCTTGGGCACGATTGGCATGTTCTTCTCTTTTTCACCCCAACAATTTAGAATTTTGATTTATTCAAACATTGCTGTGGCACAGATATTTGAATTGTTATTGAAAAATAAAAAAAATCAAATAGAAGTCAAATAAGTTTTTATTTGATTGCTATTAAATGTATTTTTATTCATGTTTTACACTGATAAATACATCCACAAGAAAAAAAATAAATGTTCAACCAAACATGCTGTCCAGTAAAGTTTCTGAAGCAATTTTTATTATTAAAGTTTAATGCATCAGAAGTTTATGCTTTTATCTTTCAATGTCTTAAGAAATTCTAAATTGTGCTTTTTGCTCATGCACATCAATATAAAACAAAATAATAGGTCTCATTCATTTTTATAAGAGGTTATATTTTTCATCCCAATAATTCACTCTAAAAAAAAAGTAATAAAAATAAAATTACATTATTACTTTCTTCTCTTAAATTAAACAAGAAGTGTGCATTTATATATATTTTTATTATTGCCACAATACTCACAAATGTCAGTTTTGTCATAAAATTGTGAATTAAGAAAAAAGTTGACATATTAATTGGGGAATACCAGGTGCAGAGCTCGTGGAAATATGGAGGTATAGGATCCCTCGCTCACATCTCACCATGTATTGAGAAAGTGAGAAAATATGAAAGTGCAGATATATATTTTTGAGTTGAGATACATCATTTATCATGCTTAGCCAGAGCCCCTTCATTCTGACAGCTCAAATCCTGCTTTTAAAAGGGTAAAGGTAGGGCCAGGACACATTAGGCTGAAGTCATTAATCACATGCCAGTATTACCACCTCCAAAGAGAAAGGGAGACCAACGAATAGTCTCAGGCTGCCGCAGGGCTGACGTCTTAAGACAGGATGTGTTGAAGAGTATTGGATGTAATGATATGTAAAGAGCTGCTGCTACCAGGAAAGAAAAACAATGCCCATGCAGTGTTAAGAAATCAGTCATTTCGCGTTTCCAGACATTGTAAATGAATCTGAAAGGGAGCATTAATGCTCCTTTGTGCAATTGCAATATAATGAATCAAAGATGGGACTTTGGAATGATGCTAAATATTGGTTTTGACAGTGAACGATGAACATCAGAATTGTGCATTCTTTGGTAAATGTAGAATATGTAATAGTTTTGAACACAAAAAATGAAACACATGGAAAATCAACTGAGTCCAGATTATATTTTTTCTCTCCTTTTTTGTGGCCCATAGAACAAGGTACAGAAAGTCCAGGAAATTTATATTGTAAATGTTCACTTGAAATTGACATGAAATTTGAAAATTCCTGGTATAGATAAAAAAAAAAACACTGAAATTATTATGTGATTATATTTGGACATCCAGATTTATTTTTTTTGAAATATTTTTCGGGGAGGGGGTTAGTTTGTGACATAAACATGGGTGAAAATTTTACCAGAAAGATAGTTTCTGTGGAGTAGGTTTTGGCCATTTTTCTTGATTACCCTATAAAGTGATGGTACTTAGTTTGAGCTCCACATGATCTCGTTCTGTGGTTGAAATGGTTGAGTGAATAAGGAAATGAAGTGATGGGCTTTTCTTGGCATGGAATCATAAAAGCTCTCATGCATCTAGCAAGGTGATAGCAATGACATTTATTTGAATTTTTTTTTCTTCCTCAAAGTGATTCTATTCCAATATTACTTGTACAGTATATTGTAGATGAAATCTATGGATAAAACTAATTGAATGATGATATATATGATGTATTGAGTTTATAAATCTTTCCTATGATAGAAATAAAAAGTTTATTTGAGTGAATACATTGAATGAAGATGGATTGAGAGGAATAGCATCATATTTCCAGTTCTATAATATATTTTTCTACGAAAGAATAAAAAAATTATCTGGAGCAGAGTAACCATCTGATTTATGTTTTTTTTTCCATACACCGTCCCCCAAATATAATAATAGGTTCGTTAATGTAACTAATGGTTCCTTGTAAGGGCTTCTACATTTTAATTCCCATCTACATGTGTGTTATTTCAAAGTGTCTTTACCTCACAAGTGCTTTTGTTTTTAATATTGCATTATTCTGCAAAATATGTCACCCTCTGTAAACACACTCCATGGATACAGTTTACTTCTCCTTTTGATTCATCGTGCACCAATTAGATGATACTGGTAAATATTGCCTCAAATCAATAATTCTCTATCGTACAAAATAGGTTATTGATTATGCTGTCTGTCACGTCTTTATGGAATATAAAGGAAAAGATAGGGCCTGCTATCAGATAACCCAATTTTGTTTCTAACACACTCACAGACGCTTGACTCTAGCTTTCCAATTTCCTCTTTGAGAGGAGGCAAATCCAATAATTCACCCGAGGATGTCCCTGGTTTGTCCTTGCAGTCTGATTGTCTGTTGTGCTAACTACACTGCACAGTTTGCAGTGCAAAAACAGATTTTACTTTCCAAGAATCATGGTTCCAATTTGATTTTCTTTCTCTTTTTAAAGAGTTGATAATGAATATATGAAAAGTTATGTTTTGATGTGTAAATGCATCATGCTAATGTCTTCATGAAAAGTTCATTAGTAATATTAAACATTCTCAGACTTCAGTGGAATTTGTAAGGGGACACAAACTTGATGTTTAGAATGATCATCACATTCTTCATACATGTTCTGGTATAAAATGTCACTACAATTTTGTCACCATAATCAAATCCAAGAAACCTTTAAATAAATACCCCTTTTAAACAAAACGGGTAGATTTTTTGTTCGACCTTCATCTAGTGAAAACAGATTTCAATTTGATTCAGGCCATTAAAAAGTTTACTTTTCTATAAGACTGTATAATGCCATTCTAGCTTTAAACCTTCAATATTTATAGGATAATCATTTAGTCCTTTGAAACTAATGAGGTATTTTAAATCATATCCAGTCATGTTTCATGATTAGGAAAAAAAACGTGAAACTTCAAGGATTTACAGTAAAAGCTGTGATTTAAAATTCATTTGGCATGCTAATCAAGATACTCAATCAGAAAAACTCATTATCGCTCATCATGCATGGTCTCCTCATATTGTGAGAAGGACTACTCAGTGTAATGCTTTCTAGTTCCCAAGAGTTATTTTATTATTCACTATTCATGTTTGAGAAAGTAACATATCGCTCACTGTGCCTAACTTGGTTTGGAGGAGACCTTCCTTTAGAAAACATTTATCATTTGCATTCTTCCTACACTTTTATCCGATAGTGTATTACACGATTGAGGAGGTGGTTTTCTTGACAATGATCAACTTGAGAAAAATAACTTATTAAGTTTCCCATTCATTTCCTTGATAATAAAATCTAATTTGTTTTTCCATTTGAATATCAACCATACTTTTAACTTGTTGAGAGGATTATTGACTTGATTTTATCTACTCCAAACTATTTAATGTCAAGTGGCTCTCATGCCCCAAAGTGTAAGAGCTTATTTTCATATGTTTTAGCCTAATAGATTTCATTTGAGTTACTGCTACATGTAGGCTCAGAGTTGAAAGAGGATTTACATGTAATTTCCATATACTTAAGCTTAAAGTAGTAAATGGATAATTGACCGATGAGTGCAAGAACAGGCTTAATTCTGTACTAGGATATAAGAGCCACAGATGAACGCTATTCTTGTAAAACGTTAGTGTTGATGGCGCAAAGGACCAAAATGGATAAGATAGTTCCTACGTCCATGTGTATTCGTGCAATTAATACTACCTTGTCAAGAATAATGGATCCATCCATTAGCAGGTTCCTTTCAGGTTAAGTGCTTTTTATTAATAACGGGGTGGGTGTGCACCACAACTCTCTAGCTCTACTAACAAGTTGTCAACAATTGCATTCTCATTACGGATTCATTTGACCTGGATTGGTTGGATTTTTTTTTTTTTTAAATAGCTCTTCGTAGAAGTGATACTGTAAAAATGGCTTGAGGCCGCCAAAGGCCATTACCTCCAGGGCCCATTTTACTGGATGCAATGTCCTCTTTCTTTTGATCTAAGATGAGGCCACTCTTAATTGTACCCTTCTTTATTTGGCTGTGGTGCCCTTCTCTCATAAATAAGATTTAAATCATTAAATCATCCTGTAAAAGTTGCCATGGTGCCCCACAGTGACTGTCTGGCCTTGGAGTCCTGTGCCTGGCCTACATGCCCCTCCAAACTTCTTTCTTGAGGCCTGCACTTATATCATCTTGATATCAAAACAACATTAAAAACTTGAGCAGAGAAGTTATTTTGGATTGAAAAGGGTATGAATATGGAATATAATTCAGAATAAATATTTTAAGTTAGCTGTTTACTTGAATTATTGTAATATTTTTTCATCATTTACATGTATAGACCAGGCTTAGTTTTGTATTGTAGACTCTTTTAAAGGCACATAATCCTGTGATCCTGAACTTTTCATTGTTTTCTGTCTTTTCAAAAATATGAAAACAGATAAAGTTTTTCAGCTTCAAGATTAATCTCTTTTGTATTTACCTCTTTTACATTTTCTTTTAGTTTTTACAATCAAACCATGACCATATTTGCAAAGAATAGGAAATGGTTTGACAGGCATTGTATACACCAGGGAAAGTTGAAGGTTCCATGCATACCCTTTTTTTCAGTTTACCTAACAGCATTATGAAGATCCATGGTCTCTGTGCATCCGTATTTAACTTTGAGCACCAGCCGGAGACATGTTTACAGTTAGACTGATATATTACATTTTTGCCTGGTGAGCCATGTAATTAAATCTGAATGGGCATTTCTCTAGTCAAAATAGATAGAGGCAACAAGGGAGCCTCGTTGTGTTGTCCTTGCATTACATGAGCTTGTCTACATTGTGGAAAGTGCAGTATTGGAAGCTTGGCGTGGATCACATTGAGTAGCAGTTATTTGCTGCAGTAAGTAGTATCATTTGCATATTTTTATACTTATGTTTATTCTGATGACATGTTCCAGCAGAAGGTCATTTCTAATCTTTAGAAGATGTGAAAGTACTGATCAGCATCTATTGAGCATCTTGTGTTTTCTTGGTACTTGAAAGCCTCTTGTCTTAAATCATTCACGTATCAAGTTTCTTTAATATGTATTCAAATGTTGTTCGTGTTCAATGATATGATTTGTTAGCATGGCAAGATGGATATAAATTTCTTTGTGCTGTGTAGGACCTAATTGAAATACATTTCATTCAGATAGGGCACAGATTACAATGCAATGTTGCATTTTCTGTATTTTTCTGAAATTTTTTTCTCCATTCTTTTACACTTGGTTGAGCTTCAAATAAGTTCAATTTATTTTTTTACAATAACCTGAGAGTACAATATGTATTGTGGTTTTCCTATATACATACATGTAGCTAAGGTCATTACAGAAACCTTTCTCATTCTATGAATGAAATTCAAGAAACAATGATGTTACTGTTTCACTATCTTTTTTAATTATCTTGGCATTAATTAATAAAAGGATCTTCACCAACATATTTTATGAATCTGTGTATTGGATCCAGGTTGAATATATTTGTGCTAGATATAATAGAAGCATATACCTCTTATATCATCTTACATTGGTATTATACTTATTTTTTCTTCAAAATTTTACATTTGTGTGAATTATAGAGGAATATTCCTAGGGATAACACAACGCTAATCATTAACTGCTAAGACAGGTTGCTTGCTGTTGTCAAGGTATTTTTATTTGGAGCTATAGAGCAGAGCATATGGTAATATTATGTGGGGGGAAATAGCCTGCGGGCAGGAACTAGGGCAGTGGAATATAACCTGTTGGGGGAGGGAGGGTAAAAAGCTGTGAAAAGCATGAATAAATGATGAGACTTCATCATATGATGAATATTAAAGTAGCAGGTCATCAACCCTCCTCTGTACCAGAACCAAAGGAGGTAGGTAACTTGATCCACACAGCTATCTGACTCACTTTGCATGCAATTAAGAATCTAAGAGATGGCCGTCCAGCAAGTGGTCCTTGAAACATGATGAATCTCTCTGCAGTGGTGATGAAGCGAGGCTCTGGCTCGAGGATGGGGGCGTATGATGATCACGAGATAGGATGATGAACTACAACAATGACGAAAGCAGATTAATGAGCGTTGCAAAAAAAAAATGAAATGCCTTACCCATTTTCCCAAAGGAGCATATTAACTCACAGCATCATTTCATTAAAATCATAAGATGTTTGTGAGGTACATGACCGATGAAAATTACTTTGAAAAAGGTAGAGCAGCGTGCATATTCCATTGTCTTGTAACGCCTTGAATTAATTAACTGAATATTTTTTTCCAAAGATAGGCCTGTACTGCAAAAATCACTTTCTCTCTTTTTGATATTTTCTCAGACAGGTTTGTCCCTGTGATAGTGATACATTAAAATATTTTGCAGTTTTTTTGTCTAAAAATTATTTTGTCTGAACATTGAATAAAATAAAAAATCAAACCACACAAACAAAGATGTGCAGTGATTGACTACCCTTTTCTAATGGCCAATATAACATTTAGATTTTGGAAAAAAAGAGAAAAATTCCAAGAAAGTGTGTGAAGATATATATGGCTTTTTGAATACCTATAGGATTTACCTGTCTCAACCACACACCAAGATACCTTTCATCGAATTATCATAACTGTGCCTCAAATAATAAACACATTGTTTAACATTGAACAGCTTAATGGCAAATATATGTCAAGCCCATTGCCATCTGGCTGGAGCTCAAAGCCAGAGTAAATCCCATTGCCATATTCAGGAAACAATTTATTAGAGGTCTTTCCTTTATTTCTCCCATTTGGTGATGTCCTTGGCTCTCTGTTGTCACCTCCATATGTCACTGGATTTCCTGTGAAGGATTTTATCCTGAAGAGATGACAAAAGAAAAACATACCGGCCATTATATGAATCATACCATGGAAAGTGTTGTGGCTGCTTGTTCCAATGAAATATTGTATTTGAAAACATTTTCATTTAATAACAAATCAAATTTTTATTTATCTTTTATATATTTTTCATATATCTTATTTTTTTCAAACAACAAGTTGTGATTTAGATGTTAGATTAGGTGACAACATAATGTACCCAAATACAATATGTAAATTAGTATAACACATAAATTCCTTGTCTATGACATGCAATAAAGTATGAAAATAAATGTAGTATCATGTTTTGACATTGGTTTCTATTATGTCTTGTTCAAATTAGGAATTTCAAGTTCAGACTGTAATCCTTACTAGTTGCTGAATTATTGATCGTCTGATGCCAAGCATTATTTGAACACTATCAAATACCAATCTGCTTGAGAATATATTGAATTTTGGAGACTTCTGAATACTGCATGGATCTCCCCAATAGCATAGTCTTGCTCGGAGGGAGTATTGGTGGATTTTCAATGTAACAAAAAATTGAATGAGATATTGCTTGGGTCTAATGTGGTTTCTTGACATTCTGTGTTTTTTCTCAACTTATTGATTGTACTTGATATGCTGAGCAGTTAATTGTTATTGTGGATTTTATCTCTTGAGATCATGAAATTGTAGGAAAATGTTCGATTAGAACTTGAACTTTATATCTTTTACTATACTAAAAACTTAAGGATCATAATGTAAAGACTGAATTATTTTACTTTTTTTCTTGCAGTGGCAGGTCCAGAATTAGAATGAAACCTCTGAAAAAGGTTGAGATATACATGTATTGGTTTTTTTGTAATTTTTTTTAAATCATTTTATTTCTATTTTATTTCTTCAAACCTAAAACAAGGAAGATGTGTGCACTATACAAATCCTATATTACTTGTTATTTATTTAAATCAGGCAGCAATTTTTCTAGAATGTTTGTTGTTTTTTACAATGCAATTTGAGGGCAAAACTGTTGGGGGCTCATGTCCCCATCTATATTTGCTACTACTTTTAAGAGACTTTCATTATGTTATCCATATGCTGGTGAAATGGTAGTCAAAAGAGCTTAGAGACGAGACTATTCCTGTCATTTGCGGCAGCAGAAAAGACATTTTCATTCATTTGGCCCCTCGGTTTGTGCTTTTAGATTGCCGCCACGCTCAGCTTGGTGGGTTTTTAAGTAATTGCCAAACTGCTTTCAAAATAGGCATTGGCAAAATGGAATTTGAGATGCAATTTTCTCTCTCAATTATTTGATTGTACTGGAATGTTCAATTTAGTGATGATTGTTTCTGAAGCATTTTCTTTAGCAACAAGTTAGTTTTAGTTATGAAATCTGAATTGAAAGGCTAGTTTCATCGATTCTTATGGTCCTTGTCAAAACTTGCAATCAATAAGAAGAAACATGTGAGCAAACATGTAAACCCAAAATGAATCATTTAGTCTTTCAGTTAAACTGTTGTTGGTTGATGGTCTGCATCTTCCAACTTAAAATATCATTTTATTCGTTAGTATTTGCTATTTTAAACACCCTAGATCCTGGATCAGTATTTTTCGGTATCTTACAGTAAAAATTTGAGATATCCCTGCCTACATCCTAAACAAAATGGGTTTACTGTCATGTGCAATTGAAAAATCTTTGCTTTGATGTTTATTTATCAATCTTTTTGCAATTTTCATTTGTTTTGAATTTCATTTTTTTTTTCATTTTATGTCGTAATTTGCTTGAAATTGACATTTGTAATTCTTAAATGTTTATGGCCATGATTATGTGTGTTGGTGCGTCCTGATCTTGTGCTTTAAAATATTTTGCTGTAGAAGATACAGTACCTGTTTTGGAGCACATATGAAGGATGTGGATATCTTGAAAGCCAGGGGGTTAATATTTCATATTGCTCTCGGGGCTAGACTGTACTTGATGGCAATGATTGGAGCTGGCAGGCCAATCAGTATTGAACTGCCTTCTATACAATAGCCTTGTCTGATATGTATCTACTGAGAGCATTCCCACTGCCACAGTCAATCACATTCACTGCAATACTGTTTCATGTTCAAATAATTTTTAATGCAGTCACCAAGTATCTTGTGGCTTCTATATATTTCCAAAGCTACATATATCCTGTAATCCTCATTTTAGCATGCTTTCAACAGAGCAATCATTCCATACAAAAAAATGTTTGGATACCTATAAGATGTTGAGAATCTGAACTTTCACCCCACCTTTGTAATTATGTGATTTGTATTTTGTCATAGTGCCTTCTCTATTTGTTGTGTGATGGTTCTTTAATTTTTTTCATGTGGGGGAAAGCCATTCCCATACTTAAATGGGAATACATGATAAGTCATTCGATTATGGATTATATTTTCTGTTTCTGGATTGAATCCATGGAGGTTTATGTATTTCTATGTGGGCATTTGCTCAAGTTGAAGTCTATTCCTTAACACCCTGTATGATGACAGTGTGAACAGCTCATATACCTGCTCATACATTCAATCTGAAATAGATATTCCCCTCGTCTCTGTGGCATTCACAGAACTCATTATCTACATTAGCCCATGGACCTGGAGCTATGTCATGACTGTGTTAAAGGGCAATGCTTGACATAGATTTTCACAAGTGAAAAACAAAGGCCTGTTTATCCAGGAACTGGGCTCAAATACAGTACTTCTTAAACTGTGATCATTCAAAGCATGAAGCTCTTATTGACATTTCCTGTTTTTATGGTTTTTGGTGCATTCAGTCACACAATTTTCAAAACAATTTTTGCTACCAATAATAATTATTCAAGATATGTTTATGAAATTTATGCAATTCATGAGAATCAACTCTAAGCATACTCCCATGTTTTTGTGTGTTTTTTCAGTTCCAAAGCATTGGTATTTTACAAAATTTTATTGCATTGAGAACACAAAATGTTAGATGAAACTCTTATCTGTTTTTATTATTTTTCTTTGTAAAAAGTGCAGTCGGTTGAGTTCACTGAAGTAGCATCCAATCATAGTTAAATTAGCAAGTGGCAGATTTGATACCTACGTTATAATACAAAAAATACAGGGAGAGAAGCAACTTTAGATATCTATCTTGGGGACTGGTCACACAAGAGGTCTTTAAACTCATGTGAAGATGGTTTCTGCAGGATCGATAGATGCATTTCAAACGTTTGTTGTTGTCTGTTCCGGTGTGCAGCTGTTGTGACAGTGAGAGAATGTTATGTTATTCATGCGATTGTATCTTGGTCCATGAAGCTTACAGAGCTCTGCCTTGCCTGCCTGCCTGCAGCGGATGATGGTGATAATGATGATTATGAGGATGATGGTGATTGGAAGGGGCGTGGCCTTGTCTATGGATGCTGGCAAAACATGAAGTCCAAGGAAAGTTTAGATAATTTGCCTTGAAGGCTATCATGTCTATCTGATATTTGCTGTGGGTTTGTTTTATCATTTGGTTGAACATCCTGCTTGTTTTTAAGAGTGTGCTAAATTACGTTGGGAATGGAGGAGTATATTGTGTTGATTGGAGTTTCTAGGCTATATTCTTGGAGGAGGCCTGACTCCTGTATACTACATGTACATTCATATTGATTCGCTTTCAATTCTACTGTCTTGAGACCTAGACTGAAGATGCTTTGAATGAGGGATGGATTCCACCACCTTTCAATTTGTTTCTCTGTTTTCAAATTGACTTTGTGTTCTACGTGTAATATGACTATAATGAAGTTTCCCGAGTTGCATTAACGGTTGGTGGTGAACTGTAGTGTATTGAACATTTGGTTAACCATGTGATAATCTCTGAATCATGGAATTAATTTTGATGAGAAAAAAAATTGCCTCAAATATGAGCCTGAACCAAGGATAACATTTTATTTTGAAATTCAACTCTTTCTGAACTTTGCATTCATTTGAAGCAAAACACATACATTATTGCAGTTATGTGATGTCATGCTAGTGAGCGATGCTAGTGAGCGAAGATATAAAATTACAAAATTTAGAAAACTATAGCCATGTAAGATAAGCTTTCTTGCATATCAAATTGAATTTCATTATGTTCTTCACTGGAATGTGTGATTATCAGCATGGACCTATGTTATCAGTCATGTTAGGTTAGTACAGTGTCTTGTGGATATTACCATGGACCTACTAGGTCCATGATATTACTCTCTAAATCTTTGTAGAGAGCAAGTCACCCCTATAGACAAGGAAACACTAACAGAACTGGTAAGTGCAAAACAATTTTGTGTTTCATTCTGGCAATGGAGGATTGTTCGCACTCTGAACCAAAAGGGAAGTTAGTGATATATTAATTTTTTTTTTTTGGGGGGGGGGTCAAAATTGATAAATGTAGTACAGCAGTATATTAAACAAATTTGAATCAAGAGTTTTTTATTTACAACATTTAAAGTACAAAGGGAATATATAATGGGATGAAGCGTGCCATTTCAATTTTGTGTTAACAGTAATATTCAGTTCTTATCTATTGTACATCACATTATCATCTAAGATGTGTTTCCAAAGCATTTCAAGAAATTCATTGCTGAAGGAAATAATTATATGGCTGTGATTTGAACCTATAAACTCATTTCAAAATCTGGAAACTACAATCCACTGGGCCACAGCACTTCGCTCCTGTCGAACATGCGATAGAATATCACCCCCGCCCCCCCCCCCCCCCCCCCCCCACCAGGCAGTAGCCCAACAAATGTGTGTATAACAGACTGGACTAGAATGTCAGGTGCATTTTCATATAATACACATGTTTTAACAGCTGGAAAACATCATTTTATTGATTCGAATGTCTGGTTGGATCTATCATCCAGACTAGCTGTTGAGCAGATGGTAAATGCTGGAAACATTTCCATTCTCTTCTGTCAAGTTCTACTTTGACAATGTGACATTTATGAGGAGCATAATGTTTGATAGGCTGTCATCCCTCAAACTGGTACAGACCTTCTGTGAAATCAGGCTTGTTTGGAAAAGCCTATGCCTTTCAATTGGCTCTCGTGATGAAAAGTGTAAGGGTGTTTTTCTATTAATATCACTATTCTAGAAATATGTTCATGGTGTTGCAATGCTATTAAATGTGTCTTTAGTTTACTTAATTCATATTCACACCGGGTTTTTTCATTGTACTGTCCGGGAATAAAAAGTTGAAATTGTTTAGTTGTTAATTTTCTGCACTTGGATTATTATGTTTGTAATCATAGATTTTGACTCAAACCTAAAACCTGAGCCCTATTTTTGAAATTAATGTGACAGCTTAAAGGAATAAGCATACATGTATTTATATTGTACTAAAATTGGAAAAAAACTTAAAAACAACAAATTCTTCAGCTTATTAGCTCCATGTGAAGGGATAGTCAAGGGTTTCCTTGCAAGAAGACTTAAGTTTTGCACCTGGTTTGGACTCAAGATAAGACCGTTCATTGCAAATATTTGATATACAGCTCGCAATTGATTGGAAATATTGGGAGATTGACTTGACTCCCTTGAGGAATCACAGGGATATTGGTCAGTAGCGACTGATATTGAATTTCTCCTAAGAAAGAGATGTGGTCGAATCATTCAGCAATTCTTTGCTTGGCTTGCATTCTGGAAGTACCCATTAGGAATGGAAGCAGTGGTAAATTTGACTTGCTAATCCTGCTTATAGCCTGTTGTTTTCCCCCTCTTCATTTGATTATAAAGTATAGCGTGGGTGTGTGTGTAGACGTGCGAGGGTAATTTAAGAAGTGAATAGATGGCAACTGATACGCATTGTCTAATTGGAATATATAAAAATTTATGATTTTAAGCTCCCATGTGACATAAATATGAGCAGCAAGAATATTGTATGTTTTAGTTGTGTCATCTATGAGGCAATAAACCACAACATGATGAGAGATAAGTGGATGAGAGAGCAATGCAGGGATATGTTACAGTAGGCTAGCACAAAGGCACAATCGATGATGAAATGAAACATGTTATTCAATCCTGGGTACCCCTGAATATTGCCAGTTGACAAACGAGCTGTTTTTGCGCATATTGATGCAAGAGGCCCCAAAACATGGAGTTGGTGATGTTGCCAGATACTAGAGAGAAACAGGATTGATGGAGGAAAGAGGGAGAAAGAGCTTTGATGGGCTAGATACGCCGACAAGCCTTGCAGTACTAAAAAAGAAAGTGTTTTCTTCCTGATTGAGTTGTCATGAAAAAATTCTAGCAATAAAATTGTACTTCTTAGGTTTCAAAGTGATGGTCAAGTATGATTTTTTTTATTAGTCTTCAATTGCAGGTGACAGTGAAAGGGGTGATTCAGCTGGAAATTGGAGTATGCCTAATGCTTTGAGAGAAGTGGAGCATTTAGGAAAAAATTTCATAGTAACAAGAAACCAATTTTAAGCATTATAACAATGTTGGAGAGAATGAATACTCCCTCTTTCTTTTCTCTCTTCTTTCTCTTATTTTTCTTTTGAGTTTTCATTACATGAATCTTTCTGCCTATAGTTTGAAATTTTGTATACAGGAAGGTGTACAGATCCCATAAATCAGTTTATGAGTGTCAGTGATCTCGTGCAAATTTTCAGATTTCAGGGGAAAGTTGCATCTCATATATAAGGTGCACTTCAGAAATTCTTGAAATTGTGAGGTTTTGTAATTTCCTTATGAAGAGGAAACAGAAACTGGTATATCAGTCACCTTTAAAAGGATTGGAAAAAGACGAATATGTTGCTCAGTGAGATAGATTTGTAGATGTCCTTTAAAAGTGTAAGGTTAACATGAACAAATTACGAAGAGAATAGAGGTTCAGTGCTACAAGATGTAAACTGTCTACTACAGAGGGAGGAGGATAAGATCGGATGAGAGTCTTGAAGATAACCCATCTCTCTGTGAGTCATCACCCTCCATCTGTACCTCTAAGATGCCCTAGAGGTATAAAGAGATCATCAGGGCTAGGTGATATGCCCCTGTCAGATGAGAAGAGTGCACTAAACACCCAGGCCAGGCAGGTGAGAGAGACGGAGCGGTGGCGGCGTCGTGGACTGGCAGGTAGATTCATTGATTGTCCCTGGATGAATATCATCACTTTGCCTTGTACCTGGATAGAGGATTAAGAGGGTTTCAGAGGGTCTGGAGGCACATCGGGTTGAAATGGACTGACTGAGTGAGGAGAACTCTGTCTTGCTGCCACATGAATGAGAGATGATAATGATAAGAGAAAGAAAGTTTGGCAAAATGAAAGGCGAAGACACAGCAGGTTGTCAGATAGAAGGGGAAATATACATGTGGTGGATAGATTTTTTTTAGAAAGGGTATGGGTGACTATTTTTGAAAAATATCTAGACAGTAATATAAACTCACATATGTATGGATTGATATGAGAGGGTTCTTGAATACCGAAAAAAGCAGACCTCATTGAAATCATTTAAAACTTGTCACAACCTTTGTGGGTAAAAAAATCTATATCCTGTGTTGTCAAGAATAAAAAAGAAGGGATGGATCAGATTTTGCCTAGTATGTTTGTCACATAATAAGAAGAAAGCATGAGGTATCACGCACATAACCCTCTTCTCTCCATCTTACTTCAAGAAAACTTGATAGAGAAAACGGCGTGAAAGAAATTTATGATAATTACCATGCCTGAATAGTGCATCGACAGGTGATGAGGGGCTCACTGAGAAGTGCCATTTGGCTGTATCTTAACATCTTCATAAGATTCTCCTGCTGTGGAGTAGAGGCTTGAATAGTCCTCACTTGCAGACTCTATACTGCAACAATTAATTAATCTCTGTATATTTAGAACCTCTCAAAACTCTATCAATGATTCTTTTATGTGTCGTGACAGTCCTTGGTCTGTGGGATGGCAAGATACTTTGCAGTTACTTAGTTCTATTAGGACAGACAGTGTTGTATTAATATCTTGCAACTAATAAGTGGCCTGTGTTTAAAGACTAAAGATTGAAAGGAATTCCGGGTCATTGGATGATATGCAGGTGAGAGGATGGGAGATGGTCTTCCCTTCTCATCTTCTTCCCAAATGGAGGATATTAGACCCATTGGGGTGACACACAATGACTAATTTAGGGCAGTTGGTACAGATTCTAAGGTGATATAGAGCATGCGATGGCATGTTTTTGTATCTTACATTTTCTAAGCAATAAAGTAGTCAGGATCAGAATGCATGATCATACCTGTCAATCTTTGTTATAGGATATGGAATTTGATGTAGCTTTGATAAAATAAAATAGACCTATATAGCTAATACTTGACGTGAATGCAGAGGAGGTTTGAGAACGAGTCCATTTTAGATTAACAAAAGAATGTGTAATGGAGATAGAGATGGTTCATAATAGGAGGATAAGATATTTATTTCATATCAAGGAGAAGGAGAAAAGGAGAATGTGTATGAGAGAGGAAGAACTATTGAGACAATTTTAGCCAAAAAAAAATGGATTCACTTTTGAAGAAAAATAGATGAATCTTTTGTCATGCTATCCAATCATCCTATTGTGATAGTATAGCTGTTATACCTAAAATGTTGACCTAAAGGGGCAATGACCCTGCTAAAAAAAAATACCATTACAAATATGGTAACCTCACATTCATTCAAGGTTATTGCAGTTCATTAGATCTGTCAATTTTCTCCCAACTTTCAGAACACATGGCTGGATTAAATCCATGTGTCACACCCTTGCTAGATTAACACAGTGGCTATGTCTCAGTCAACAAAGTGGCAACCGTCGATTGACTTTCAGACAGTGAGTGCATCTTCCACCCAAAGGATTTCCGCTGTAGATGGTGATCACTTATAGATGAGAAATTCTAGCTGCAGCGTTATGAGTAAAAGTTGTTTTGTGATATTTGATATGCTCATATTTCTTGGATGCTTTCTGGCTTTAGAAATATGATAGAGCATCTGTGCAGGTGGACTGCTCTTTAGAAAATGTTCTTTGATGCTGAGTCTTATTGCAGCATGTTCCTGTCATTTTTATTTGTGATGATCATGGATAAAGTGAGAAAACAAAAATCATATTTCACAATTATTTTCCTTCTTCTTTGGGGATGATATATATATAGATTTATATAAGTAGATCAGATGAGTCTCTAAAACCATGAACTTGTGCATGTATCCATATGAACAGCAATAATACCATAATGATCTGATGATCATGATAAACAATATGGGGACATTTTTTATGATGAACTGTCTATCCAAGATTGTGTAATAAAATGTAGTAGTGAGTTTGAATTTTAAAAGCATAGTAGTGATGGAAGAATCTGATCAAAATATTTACCAGTTGAAATGTATGCTGTGATTTTCACTTGATACATTGATATTGAACTAATCTCTAAAACCAAAAAAAGAATAATTGACTCCAATCTGTCTGTATTTGTAGTGAGATTCCAATTACCGATTGCAAGGCAACGACTCTGAATACATCATAGCCAGAAGGAGATACCCTTTCGCTACCCATCAACTTTATCTTTTGGCCCCAACTAGTCTCGGTCTCTTCATTTTATGGCCTTTAATTTGTCAGGATGAGCTATTAGATGATTCCCGTGGCCAATTCAGAATTCTCATGAATATTTTAGGGAGAAAGGAAGCACAGTGTATATATGGCCTAATTACACTCCATGCAGACTCTTGCATTGCCGGTTTATTCCTGTTGATGAATCTGAAATGCATACGTGATGTCTGTTAGCTTGTCAGGGGTTCATTATATTTTCATCATTTTCATTTTAGTTTGTGATTGGGATCCAAAAGAATGATAAAGGGTATGACAGGTATGATGATTTATAATTGACATGATATGAAACGTTGACCCAAAATGCAATTTCATTGGTTGTATATTCTTAGTGAAACAAATTAAGTATAAATGAAGGTGTCTCTGACTTTCTATGGATTAAATTTGTAAGAAAATACAGATTAACTGACTGAAAAAAAAAGACATTACAACAGTGATTTTACACCCACTCAATACCGGAAAATGCTTCGCATTTTCTGATCAGGGCATCTACACCAATCAGAAAATAGCAGGTTTCTTTGCCTGTGTGATGTAAATTACTGGTAATATCTGTGAAAAAAAATACACACTAAGATAGTAGTACTTTTCAAAATTACAATAACTTATACAGGGATTTTTCAAAGGTAGCATGGATTGGTTTGCTTGGGCTGCTAGTGATCTGAGCTGATCTGGTGATTGTGATATAGGGTGTTTGTAAATTTTCTTTTATTTGGTTTGTCAAGTGGGTATGAAAGCGTCTCGTGTGGGAAAAAGTACTTCAAGACTGCAAGTAATTGTTATGAAATTATCATTATCATAAGAATTATAAAAGTTGAGAAAGGATGGTGTGCAATGGTGTATGTATCCTGAGAAGGGTGGCTGATTTAGGAGAATTGTTTGTCATTAGTTCATGAGGATCATTTCTCTTCTGATGTAAGGAAAGTACTCTTTAGTCATTATTGGCCTTTGATTATTAACATTTCCCTGGTAAAGTCAGGCCTTGGAGTGGGAGGGGGATAATGACTGAATGCATGATAGTGAAGAAGTTTAAACTTTAAACAATGGCATAGTCATATGGCTTTCTTAATATAGCTTCAGAGAAGATATTGCATGACAAGTGACAGGCAGTGACAGAGATATCGAAAAGAGCTTTAAAAAAAAAATTAAAAATTCAAATGTCAAGTACATGTGTTATCCTGACCGATCCCTGTTTTAACGTAAATGAATTTGATTTGGATATATATAAATATATATATAGTCCACTCCTTGATTATAGTACTGTCTCAGAGAGGGGAAGAAAATGAAGCATTCATCATCCAATTATACCTTTGCTGATAAATGTGCTATATTGCTCGTTTGAAGCTTATGTATCCAATATTGTGGCTCCGATCGAATTTGAATTATCGAACATTAGATTAGAATGGTTTTGATGTTGCCTACATGGCTGTCTGGATGATATTGATCTTTCTCATAGTACATGTATCTGGTATGTTGTCTACGGTGCTCCCCTTTTTGGGCCCACTAAATTGCAATGTGACAGTGATAGCATGCTATGTGTGTATCGATCTTACATGGATGCTTGTAAGTTGGTAGAATGAACTATTCTCTGAAGACTCCACATGACACCAATGGATGAACATGATAAGTAGCTTGAAGATTTATAAATGTAGATGGGGGTTCAGCCAGGAGGCATTCAGATGGCTTGGGCTTGTGTAACCAAAGACGTGGGAGTAAAGTTTGTGTACCAGTGATGTGAATTTATATTACAATTTCAAAGACTCTATTTTAGTTGATCATTTGGAATGGAAATTGGTTATCTTTTGAGACATGCATTGCATTCTAATAAGCAGTGCGATGAAATAGCATTCAAATCACCATTCCAGCCAACTGCTATTCAATCGATCCAGTTGTTACAAATTACTCTCAGAGCTTGATGTAATTAATATTGTGTGTACATCAAATGCAGATGCCATGTTTCACAATCAATATCAGAACACCATGAATGTAAGCCAAGCACATTAACGTAATTGATTTGTTCCTAAATGTAGGGCAGTGATATTTGCTGTGTACTCATTTTCTTTTTTTCATCTCTCATTCTTACAGTATATTTCTGAATTCATGATTCAATTTCAAATGAGATGTTTCTGAAAATGTTCAATTTGTGCCACATCAGTTTCCTGGCATTTATTGTTTTTTTGTGATTAAGTTGGAAGAATGTACCACTTTTTGAAATAAGACTACATGTATACTTGGATTAGTTCTGACAAGAATCGGCTGAACCCCATAGTACTTTTAGTTATTGTATTTCATAACTTTTTTTTTTCACAATTAACTTTGGTTTGAATTTGAATTTGGGCAACGCTTCCTGGCTTACATATCATTTGCCCATGGTTGTGAGTACATCTCGTTCCCATCCTTGCAGAGGAAAGAAGCAAAAGGACGTTATAGTCCTGTACTATTTCAGAGGACAGGGAGAAGATATCACTGATTATACACAGCTTCACTGGGCTCTGATGCTGTACCATGTGCAAATAGCAGAAAGTTGACTGATGGTTTCAGCTTTCCCTGCCAAGAAACGATAGCACACACGTAGGTGACATCAATCAGGAGGAGAAGGATGGATAGAGAAGGAGGAGATGGAGGGATAGGGGGATAATGAAGAGAAAGAATAGATGAAAGGAAGGGATGGGCTTTGTATATGGATGGACATAAATATAGGTATAGAAGGAGGGGGTGGAGAGATAGGATGACAGTGAAGAGAAAGAATAGACGAAAGTCAGGGGCTTTGTAGATGGATGGATATAAATATAGGATATAAGGGGGAATGTGACAGTCTACAGAATGATTAAAAAGGGGAATACCCATTTGCACAATCGGCCACTATCCATTATTTCTGTTTTTCAGTGTAAAACTGAATGTGAAAAAATGAGAGAGAATTTTACAAATGTATGAAGAGAGAATGCATAAAAGGATTTGAGAAGAGGAAGAGGGAGGAGGGTAGGTTGTGTTATTAAAAGGAAGATTAAAGAAAGTGATGTAAAAAAGGAAGTGAACATTGGAGAAAAAATAATCTACAGGCAGAATTCCCACAGAAGGAGCCTTTCATTCTGATAATACAAAACTGTTTCACATAAGTCTTTGGGTAATACTGTCAACTTGTAGTTTTATAACACAGACACTGTTATTACAACATAACCAAATGCCTTTGCCTGCATAACTGGGGAGTACATGAGATGGAGAGCAGTGATGCTGAAGCAGGGTATCCATAAATGTCAGAGGTGTCCATGGTTTGTTTGATTAGAGAGAGTTTAGCGGGATAATTGAGATAGGTGAGAGAAGACAATTAGAAGAAGATGAGTCTGTGATGCTTGGTAAACATGTCCCTTCGTATCACACCAACATGATATCATCAGTATACCAGTGGAGATTCTAAATTGGCAACATTTGTTTTTAGTGGATATTAGGATGTGATGATGAACTACACAGCATCTGCATTATTCTTTTTTTTAAATGATCATTGAATTGTTTCTTTCAATTGTTTGAAAGATAGTGTTTAACCTGTCGTACTCATCAATGTGACATTATTAGCGCAGTTCAAGCAAACACCTAATATTTTTCAAATTGTCAGCATTTGGTTGAATTGCAAACAAAAAAATAAGAGAATTGTTAAAAGTAATTTGTCGTCCTATAACTTGATACTGAAAAGGCTGCAAAGTTATCCTTCCATTCTTTTCTGTTTCTCTAATGATGAGTGTCTGTTCAGTATGCTGTAGAAATATTTGACCCCATCTATGATAAAAAATAGTAATCTGGGGCTTTATATTTTTTTTCAGTTTATGCCTTAGCTCTTTGGTTTTTTTTTTTTTTTTTAATCCCGAGTTCCGCCTGCCACTGTCTTGTCACCAATGTCACAAATCTTGTGTTCAGTTTCACAGTTGCTATCTTCTTTTGATGTGAAAACACTTTATTCCTTGTTTTTATAAACTGGCTGGATTTTGTTGCTTTCTTTCTTTTTCTTTCCTTGATTCTTGTCAATTATCCTCTAACTGAAAGCCCCTCGTCATCTGGTATGATGAAATATGGGATGTTGGTTGTCAGTTGGCTGATGGATGTACCTTTTCACATCAGAATTTAGGATGGTTTATGGAAGCTTGGAACTTTTAAGAAACTTCCTTGGTTATTCCATGTCTAGATATTCAAACTTGTAGACAGCATCATGATTCAGTGTCTTCACTGATATTCACAAGTTTCTGTAATCACATCTCAGTTAATGAAATTTATTTCCTGCCTCAAAGTCATGGATGTTCAAAATTGTGCTTAATTTTCCTCATGTTGGATAATCTTGTTGTACGTTGACAACCCTCGGGCAAAGCCTTACTGTGCATGCATCCAGGTTTTGTTTCAATACGATGTTCACACAGAATTTACGTGAATTCACAATCCACGGTATGTGACCCAACCTAATGCTAACTCCCTTCAGTAATTGCATTATGCTGTAATATCCAAAGAAATTTGTAACTTCAGTACAGCTTTGCTGTAGCCTTAAGTGATACAATTCTTTTCTGAGCTAACATTTCATCCCCTCAGGCTCAAGCTAGCCATGTTGTTTCTCGTGGTAAACAAATATTCAGACAGCTCAAATGTCACTAGTCTGGCTAGAATGCATGAATGTCTGTATGTAATATAAACATGTAGGCACCATCAGTATTCACCTTGGGGTAATGTTCTCTCTGTCTCATTAGACAATGTCCTTGCCAAGTCTTGAAACTTGGATTGTTTTCTGACTGACAGATTGGACCTTTGGGCTTTTTTTGTAGACCTTTATATCTTTCCTATTTTTTTCAAGTAGGAACTTTCTTTTTTATATGAAAACATTTTATTAAAAAAATAATAAAGCATAGACAAAATATTCATTTTATCAAATAAAGAAAGAAACTTTGTTTATTATCCTTATAGTATTCCATGATATCAGAAGCATTGTACTACTATTGAAGAAGGGAGATTGATAGACATACATGTAGATACAGATCAAAACATGATCTATTGTCTCCTATTCTTCAATGGTGTAACATGGGCATCCATTAAGGGAAATGAGTTTGAATTGATAAATTTCTCATCATTTTTTGCCTGTCAGATTTTGTGTGTGAAAAAGCAGTGCTAATAACTCAGTGAAGGAGCAGCTTCATGTTTCTCCTCTTAATATATACCCCCCTCCCCAACCTTCATGTTCTTCTTTGGTTTTTCTTTTTACTTCTGCTATTTTCTAAATTGAAGGGTGTAGATTGTAGATGGTATAAATTAAGATTTATTTTGCTCCAGGGTTGAAAATTCATCAGAATCTGAATTTTCTTGTTTCCTCCGAAGATCATAAATCATGTACATGTAGAGATCATTCTAAGCACACTAAAGAATGAAAGCATCAAGAGATGGTGCTTGAATAACCCAAGAGACATAGCTAAATTTGTCTTTCTAATTCCCCCATCTACCTTGACCTAGTTTCATTTGATTTATGATGATTATTTTTTGTAATCAGGACAGATGTCACTTCTAGCATTCGTGCTTTTCAGTATTGGATCATTAGTCCATAGTTAGGGGCTGATTCAAATTATGCTTTCATTGTCAATGAATCAGAGATTGACAGCTTACAATGGTCATTCTTTCCATTGATTTAGATATCTCTTCTGGTTCTATTTTATTCTCTAACTAGCCAGCAAAATCAAGATTCTCCCTTTTCTCGGACAACAGGAGTAAAATGAGTTGTTATTGTTGTTGTTGGGTGAATTTTTATCTATCTTTATCAAATCTTGTATATTCAAGTATCTGGGAATTAATGCACATATTCTCTTTACTTCAATTACATATGATGAATCATATCAATACAGTTGCTATTTCCTTTGTTAATAAAATAAAAACATGATGTTTTAATGCATATTTTTATGTTGTATGTATTTTATGAATTATATAATGATATTATATATTATCCCTTTTTCCCTATCTCACTTAATTTAATTTTTATTTTTATATATGTTCTGTGTAGGTTGCTGATATTGAATGAACAAGCTAAGGAGGAGAACCTAAGAAGCCAATGTCTTGCCCAGTTACAGAGTTTGACAAGGAGGATTGAAGACTTGCCCATTACTGACCATGTAAGTTCAGTTTAATCTTACCAAACTTTAACTTATTTGTAACTTAATCTTAGTTTTAACTTCATATCTTACCTTTAACTTAAAAGGAATATTTTTCCCCAAGTTCTGTCAACTTTATCTTTACAGAACCTTAACTCATTTAAAACTTAAACCAGGGCGCGACAAACCCGCTTGCCCGGGGCAAGTGAAAGTGACGTGCGGGCAAGCATTTCTCAAAGTCAATTGCCCGATCGGGCAAGTGGTTGTTTTGGAAATAAAATATCAGTAGACCCTCTAAATTTCAATATCTTTGGGATAATCACAACTATCTCTCAGATTATGTCAAACTAGTAAAAGAAACAGTGGAAACTGATGTAAAATCAGCGCCAATTACCAATAATTTATCACCAGGTACCTCGTTCGAAAAACCGTGCCATCGCATCTTACGTTCTATGTGTGCAATGACTGCGCATGCGCTACTTGAGCAATTTGCCGATACAAAAACCACCAAAAGTGGCTAAAATTTCACATTTTGCAAAAATCCATGAAATGGCCATCTATTTTCCATATTACCTTGAAATTGTTTTGATTTAGTTGGAAACTACTGAAAAAATGAAGAATATTCAGCTCTTTCTTGACTCTCTTTCTTTACTCTGATTTCTGATGATGTTACACTCGGTAAATTTTTTTTTTTATTGTGGTCCCACATGTAGACTTTCATGTTGACCAAGTGTAAAACGATTAAACGATACGATCAATGATCAATGCTGCAACACCATGAAAAAAAAACCCATGAAAGTCTACATGCGGGACTACAATAAAAAAATATGGACCGAGTGTAACATCATAAAATGATGAAGAAAAGACAAGAGAGAGGTGAATATTCTTAATTTTCTTGATAGTTTCTCAATAATAAAAAAAAAAATCAAGGAAATTTGGAAAATAAATGACCATCTCATGATTTCTTGAAAGAAAAGTTAGGTTCGTGTTCTGTCAAGGAGGTATATCAGATCATTCATTCACTTTTGAACAAGAAGTCGAATCAACTTCCCTTATACGAATCTGCAACCAGATTAGCTCATCAATTCTCTTTGTTTTGTGTCAACAAGATAAGGAGAATAAGAGCTGAACTTGATGCATGTACTGTACCTGTTAACATTCAGTTTAGTGATACTGAAAATCAAAATATTCCACTTTTCGCAGAATTTCAGGTGCTTTCTCAGTCAAATGTATCCAGAATCATTATGTCTTCGGCTACTAAATCCTCCCGACTTGACCCGATTCCTACATGGTTTTTGAAAGAAAACATTGTTCATTTATTACCATTGCTCACAAATGTAATCAATCAATCTCTTTCTACAGGTATTTTCCCTGATCAAGCACATTCAGCAATCATCAAACCTTTTTTGAAGAAATCAGGGTTGGACGTAAATGACATCAGTAATTATAGACCGGTCTCAAACTTAACATTTCTAGGTAAACTCATCGAGAAGGCGGCATGTACTCAACTAGCTGATCATATTGAATCTAATAATATTTTTGATCCTCTCCAATCTGCCTATAGGCCAGGTCACAGCACCGAGTCAGCTCTGATCAAAGTAAAAAATGATATCATGTTTTCTCTCGACTCAAATAATGTAGTTTTTATGGTGCTGTTAGATTTATCTGCCGCGTTTGATACAATAGATCATAACATTTTCATATCTCGGTTATTCAATAGAATAGGCGTTAGGTCCAAAGTCTTATCCTGGTTCCAATCATACCTGTCTGGATGGACTTCGCAAGTTGATATTGACGGCACATTGTCAAATCCCATAACTCTAGAATTTGGACTCCCTCAGGGGTCAATAGTCGGACCCATAGGCTACTCAATATATACTCTTCCAGTTGGCGACATCATCCGAAATCACTGTATCAATTATCATTTTTATGCTGACGACATACAACTATACGTTTCTTTTGATCCGAAGACTCCTGGAGCTCTCAATAATGCACTGGTTAAACTCCAGAATTGTATATCAGATATAAGACAGTGGATGATAGTGAATAAGCTAAAATTAAATGACAAAAAAACTGAATTTTTTGTTGCGGCCTCTACTTATAACTTGCGCAATCTTCCAAATGTTCAACTTGATGTTGATGGTACACTCTTTAGACCATCAGAAAAAATAAGAAACCTTGGTGTCATATTTGATTCCCGCATGTCAATGTCGTACCATATCTCTCATATCTGTAGCACAGTCACTTTTTATTTAAGGAACATTTCTAGAATCAGAAGGTTCATTGACCAGTCTGCCTGTCACAATGCTGTTCGTTCATTGGTTCTGTCTCGTATTGATTATTGCAATGGGCTCCTTTCTACAATTCCCTCTAATCAATTAATTCGTATTCAACGACTACAAAATTGGGCAGCACGATTAATTTTACAGGTTTCCCGAGATCATCCTTCCCAACCACTCTTTAATTCTCTTCACTGGCTTCCTTTTAAACAGAGAATTACATTCAAATTACTCTTGATTGTCTACAAAACACTGAATAAACAGGCTCCACAGTATTTAAGTAACTGCTTGAATCTGTATACACCAACTAGAGCACTTAGGTCGGCCAGTGATCACCTTCGCCTCACATATTCATTAACTCGTACATTAGCTGGTGACAGAACTTTTACAGTGTCGGCTTCAAAATCCTGGAACGACCTGCCACTAATAATTAGACAGTCTCCAACATTAGCAATTTTCAAAAAGTCATTAAAAACTCATCTCTTTCGTACTTTGTAGTTTTTAAAATATTTCATTTAATTAATTCATTGTAAGCGCTTTGGGCCTAATGGGAAAAGCGCAGTACAAATAATAAGTAATAATAATAATGATGCAAAATGTGAAATTTTAGCCACTCCACTTTTGATTTTTTTTTTTAACATCATAAAACGATCTTCTTCAGAGTTGAATATTTTTCACTAGCTTTTTTTATAGTTTCCAACTAAATCAAAACAATTCTAAGGAAATATGGCAAACAGATAACCATTTCGTGGATTTAAAGATGCAAAATATGAAATTTTAGCAACTTTGGGTGAAGATTTTTTTTTTTACCTTAAATTAAGCCCCATTTATAAATAGCAAAAAAAAAAATCAAAATAAACGTAATGACTCAGGCCTACGTTGCTGAAAATATACTTTCAAATGTGTGTTCTTTTGTACTGTACATGATTCTCAATTGTTGTTATTTTGTATGACCTTTAAAAATAAGAGTAGTGCCGTCATGATAAAAAATATTACAAAACAAATAGGGCAAGCAGTTTTTTCTATCGGGCAAGCAAATTTGTTCACGAAATTTTTTTTGTAGAGGCCTGCTTAAACTTAGGTTTACCTGTACAACTTCCATCAATTTGTCATCAAATTAATCTTTTTACATAGGTTCAACTTAATCTTACCAAACCCTAATTTATTTTTAACTTCGTCATGTGTGTACCTGAATAACTTGCATTGAACTTTGAATTACATATGTTCAACTTAATCTTAACAATCCTTAAGTTATGTTTTATTATACCTTACATTTGCCTGCATAATTTACATTTAACTTAAAAGAAATCTAGTAACCATTACATCGCTTTATTTTCACCCATATTTTAAATTGATCATGAAGAGGTGAAAGGGATTATGGTAAAGTATTTGCTAATTTAAACTTTTATGTGTAATTGTGCATCTTAGTACATAGTCTATTTTTAAAGGCTTCAGTGAATCGTGAATCTAAAACATCACTGCAAACCTGTATCTCATTTTAGTAAATTGATGAAGTTTTCAACTTTGGATACAAAAATTTAAGTAAACGATATGAACTTAAAACTTATATCTGTTTTGGAGTTTATATAATAATAAGTTATCCCTGATAATATTTCAAAGTTTTGCAAAATTCTACCTCATGCAAAGATAACAAAGGAAAATTAATTTCTCTCATTGTTTACGTGGTATGAGGACAGTTATGGAATCCTAGTTTGGTATGAATAAGTCCACTACATGTCAACGTCATGTTTGGTATTTCAACGGATGTAATCCATCAGAGAGGGTTTCAGGAATTGACGCAAGTCAGTGATATCATCTGTGAAGTGCCAGAAGGAGGCTAATGAAGAAGTTGAAGAAAACTTGAGTTTTGCCAAAGGAAATTGAAAATTCCTCCATATTCGAAATCTTCCACAATAAACAAAAATCAATTGGTCATTCTATAAAGTATCTCTATGTTTTCCCCTTTAGCTGTTTTTTTTTTTCTTTTAAGTGTTTGTATAAAATTTCAACTGATTTCTTGTCATTTCGATGATAATTAGACCATGGGGGAGGGGATGGTAAAATAAAAAAATACATGCTAAATATATAATTGATTTTATTTTTTTTTTCAAATTTTATCATGGACTTACAGATATGCTTAAATAAAAAAAAATTGCAACTTTTATGTTCAGAAAAAAACTTGTATTCCAAGTTTCCACACTGCATTTTGCCACAACACAAATTACATATAGAATAAATATAATGATATATTGGTTAATGTCCTTATGGCTCCAATGGCTGCCATGATACAGGTTAGCATTTGGATGTGTGTCTCCGTCTGAGAGGTATGTAGAGTGTCTGAAGAGTCTTCAGTGAGGCATCTACAATGTGGGAAGGAGATAAGACAGACGCCATTCTAGATAATGTGTAGTGCCATATCAAGCTACACATTACTTTCCAGAGTTTCTCGTTCATCAGTGCAATATATAGATCTGGAATTCTGCTTGATGTGCTGTTTGTAGTCGGCTTGAGAAATCTGATGCTCTTCTACTAAGAATTTGAGGGGTACTTGGAGTATTGCTTAATTTAGAAAATGAAATTTAATGACATTACCTCTTGAATCTAATGCAAAAGGTCCCAAATATTTCACAATTTTTTTCATATCCATTTGAATTTTTCCTAACAAGCAGATAAGTTTTCTTCTATAGTTGACTTTGCTAGTTACAAGAACAATATTAAGATATATAGAAGAGGGAATGTGAAAGAAGATTTTAGATGTTGAATTTTATTGAGCCGTTTTTCTATTTTTTTCACAGGGGAATATTTTTTTACATGCCATAGAGTTTGCTCAATGGAGTAACAACATTTACCTTTGTTGTTCATTGGTACATATTTGAACTTGCTAAAATAAAGATTTCCTTTCTATTCTTGACCAATCTTTAGTACTCCCTTCAGACTGACATGTCACGGCGCCAGCTGGAGTACGAAGCCCGCCAGCTTAGAGAGTTGATGCAAGAGAGACTGGGATCTATGGAGGACATCGCAGCAAGGCATCGGATGCGCATGCAGAGGCTAAGTGCAATTGAATATGAGCTCAGGCAGGTTCAAGAACAACAGCAACATCAACAACAGCAGCAACATCAACAACAGCAGCAACAACATCAACAGCAGCAACTACAACAACAGCAACTTTTAGCCCAAGTATGGGAGCAGGGTGCACAGGTATGAAGCCTTTTGTCTGTCTTCTTTTCTGTTCCCAGATAAAATGAAATTGCTTTAAAAGTTTCTTTGGATTGGTTTGAACCTGTATCCCTTACGATTTGCTAAAGGGTTTTTGGATTTTGTCTGAATTATTAATATATTAGCAGATTTCAAAGTCCTTAGCAATTTTTCAGGAAAAAAAGGTTTTTGAAAGAACTTATATTAGTATAGCATTTGTTTTTATGTATACATGTATGGAGGTGCATTCACAAATTACTTGTTTGTGATAATATGAAGTATCTAAAGGGTAGAGTCCAAAGATGATGTATTATCAGTGAGATATCAATGTCAAAAAATATAAAAGCATTGTTGCTGCATGACTAATGTTTTTATTTATTATATATGTCATTGTCTGACTTATCTTGGTTACTCTAGAATAAAACATACAAATGCATTGAGATGTTTGTTTGGTATTTTTTTTTTGTCATTTAGGCTTCCCTCTCTGATGATGCTCTGAGGTTAGTGTACAGTCAGAGCCTGAATGCAGCCGGTGGAGGTACAAACAGCAAGCGATCATCAGCAAGTTCACATGATTCAAACTCCCATGGTAGCCCTGCATCACATCGACGAGCAGCCAGTCTGGTCATCGATGCCAAAACAGACTTCGGTCTCAGTGGTTCTCCACCAAATGGTCTAAGACCAAATCCTACCTCTTCCACACAAACTGCTACAGACAGCCCCTATATACACCTGTCAAACGATGGATCGGTGCAAGCAGGTGGCATGCAACAGCCACCATTGCAGCAGAAACAACCGCTACAACAGCAGCAAACGGGAACAGGTATTGCTCCGCCGTGTCCACCAACCTTCTTCCATGGAGCATGGCCCTTTCTCAACAACCTGCATGCGGGTGCTAATCTGAATGGGGATACGATGGAACAGGTCTTGGGAAAAATTCCTTTTGGTGTTGCTGGAGGTGGTGGTGGTGGTGGTGGGAGTGGTCCAGGGAGTGGTAATGGTGAGCAGGAAACATCTAGTGTTATGAGTTTTGGATCATCATCCTGTTCTGGTACAGGTCCAAGGAAGAGTTCTACTGCTGGTGCTAACAACCAACAACTCGGAGTCAAGGTAAAAACTTTGAAGCATGTTCTCTCAGGATATTTTGATCATGATTATTCTACTTCGCAGTATTGCTAATTTCTTTTAGATTCATGACTTTTTTCATCGAAATTCATTATTTTTCTTCTATTTAAGTTAAAAAGCAGGAAATGTTACCTACGTTTAGGTTTGTTAAAGGAATACTTACATGTAAATTTCTTTTAATGGTATTTGCTGTGAAATTTACAACGAAAAAACTAGAATTGGTTGTTTTTCACTGTTATATAAATGTAAACCTCTCAGTACTTATTATGTGCATAAAAACATTAATATAAACAGATGATTCTCAGTTATGATGTCCTATTATTCCTTTTCTCATTGGTAAACTATAATCTTTTTTGTATTAATCTTGGGGGTTGTACTTGATAAATATATTTTTATTTCTGACAACTTGTACATTTGCTAGTAGAATTGTTGTATTCCTAATTTTATATCATTTTTTTCAAAGTGTGCTTTTATTATATTAAATCTTTTTAATATGTGCTACATTTGTAGAAATAAATGAATTAAATTGAAATCAATTAAATGTTTTTATTTTCCATTTCTTCCTTTAGGTTGGGTTTGTGTACTCTCTACTCTCCATGTTAGGTTCGCATGACAGGGATGACATGGCAAGCACGCTACTCATGATGTCCAGGTCTGCCGATAGTTGTCTAGCTATGAGGCAGTCTGGTAAGGAATTTAAAACATTTCAAGTTATATCTGTATTCTGTAAGCTTGATGCATGGGTGTTGATCAAGGGTAAAATGGTGTCAGCAAGAAAGGAGTTTCAATGGGGCACACATATAACCTCGCTGAACTGAAGACCAGAAAATTGCAAATTTGGCATTGGTCTACATTTCAGCTCTAATTGTTTTTTTAATAAAGATGATAAGCAAATGAGATTGATTGTATGTTTCATGAATTAATAATTAGAAGTGGTGGCAACTTCATTTGTTTGGTATTTTCCTAGGTTCAAGATCTTGATAATATTATTAGAATAACCAGTTGATGGCACTTCATAATTGTTGCTTTCATACACTCGGCCATTAATCTGCATATTCTACAAAAATTGTTGTGTTATATTATTACTGACCATTTTTTTTTCTAAATGTACATTTGTCTTAGTGAGCTAAATATATTATAAGGTACATATATATCATTTTTGTTAAAGGAAATATTATTATCCTTGTCATTTATGAGGAAGTTTCTGTGCTATATCATTTTCCTTGATTCCTCACCAGGTTGTATACCCCTCTTAATCCATATCCTGCATGGAACGGACCAGGAGTCTGTGCTGGGTAACTTCAGGGGGAGTCAGAAGGCAAGGGACTGTGCCAGCACAGCCCTTCATAACATTGTACATCTCAACCCTGATGAGAAGCGACGTAAGCAGGAGGGGCGTGTCCTTCGTCTCCTTGAACAAATCAGGTCCTACTGTGACACCCTTGTGGAGACCGAAAATAAGGAGAGTGGTGAGTCTGGTAGCTTTCACATTTTATGTTCTAGAAGAGTTCAAATCCAAATTAGAAAGGTTTGGGAAAATATAAACAATGTATAGAAATAATTCAAAAAAACAGTCTGACATCTTCTTTACAATGTCATTTTTATGTTAACCAGTGTTTTTTTTTTTTCTGCACTGAACTTAGAATTAACTGATGTGGACTAATGAGCTATTCAGCAAAGTTGCAACCATATACTTCAAACGGCTTTATAATTATTTCGTAATCGATAAAAATAGAAACATGCTCACCTACAAACTTTTTACAACAATCCTTTTTTTGCATGTTTATTCTTAAATGTATTGCAATTATTTGGTTTTTTTTGTTTTTATACATGACCACTTTTTATTTTAATTTCCATTTCTTATATTGTCAACTTTGGCATCAAGAAATTCTATGTTACCTTAGTTCAAAATTGTGTTTTCTGTTGCAAACTGCTTCCCAGGTCAATGTGCTGCTACGCAAAAATTCTTATGAAAACTGAAGAGAGAAAAGAATGTGGAAACTAATTTTACGTATGGGATAAATATCAATGGCCATCACATGCTTTATGGGGCGAGCATGATGGACCTATTGCGGAAAGAGTCACTTTTAAACACAACTTAAGAAACGAAGTGCCAGTCCTTGATATGCATGTTTCATTGGTTGAAAATAAATTTTTGGCAAAGTTTGATTTGTTCGAGTTGCAGTTGATTATAACTCTTTCCGTAAAGAGTTGCTGTACCCGAGTTTCCTTTCTAATAAGCATAATGTTATATGTGTTTTATGGCAGCATCAAGTCAGAGTGCTCTACCAATAGATCACAATCCTGGTCCTGCTATGGCTGCTCTCATGAAGCTCTCATTTGATGAGGAGCATCGCAGTGCAATATGCCACCTAGGTAAGGGTTTAATCTACAACACAACTCTATCTAACGTGTGAGTCAAAAAAATGCTTGACACCTCACAAATCCCCAATTTTAGGGGAAAATATGTCAGAGACACGTAATTATTATACATGGCCTGAAAGATATGTTCTCCCAATTAATTTGATACCTCATTTATGTGGTATGTGTTAACTTTTGGCTGATCAGGAGGTATTCTTTGTAGTGGTGTAAATTTTGATTTGCACCAAAGTAAGGCATGACTGCATAGAACAAATCCAGATGACAGATGTCACTGATGTCATAATCCTACAAGGGTTGCATTAAAATCCATTTCAAAATACTTTCTCAGTAATCTACATTATAATTGTTTAATAAAAACTTTTTAGTATCAATTCTCAAGTAAATTTCAATAAAAAAGGATTGCAAATATGTAGGATTATGACATCAAAAGTTCATTTATTGCATTTCTGCCTTAATTTGGCACAAATCAAAATTTACATCACTGCAAAGAATACCTATTGAATATCCAAGTGTGAAGACATACCACATTAATATGGTATCAAGATATTTGGGAGAAGATACTCTTTCCAGTCATATATAATGGTTTTGCATTCATGACACATTTTCTTCTTAAATTGGAGATTTGTGAGGTGTCATGTTTTTTTTTACTCACACCGTAGGAGTTCATCTCTAGCTACAACACTCGTACTTACTGTATAATTCTAGTACTCTCACACTGGTGAAATGGAACCCTGATCAACAAAAGCTATTGTGTTATTCCCAATGACAACCCATCGGTCGGTCTTTAAATCATTTACATCAGTGTGACTGTAGCATTCAAATATGGAAGATAAATATTGTTCATATAAATTGTAACCATATGTGGTAAATAAGTGATGGCTGTAGTCAATATAAAATTAGAACTGAAATGGAAAATTTCAGATGGCTATATTTGTCTTTAGTGATACCATTGTATGGTGTTCAATTTCATTCCCTGATTTATATAATAATTTATGATGGAAAAGTCTTATGTCATATTTTATCTGTGCACTTATTATACAAATGCGCATAGTTAAGTAGCTGGAATTAGAATATTTCTCTTGTGCCTTTGCATTGTGACATAGCTGTATCACTATACAGGTAGATCCTATGTCAATATTGATCAAGTCAATATTTGTTTTATGAATGATGAAATGTCAAAGGTCAGTCTGCTGTGACATAAGCACTTTTTCAGAGTTTTATGAATGGTTTATATGATATTTTTGAAAACAATAGATTTATGCAGCTGTTTTTTTACTATTTCTATCAATATCTGACTACTAGCTGCATGATTTTTGTAAAATTTTTTACTCTAAATGGACAATTGAAAGTAAATCTATTATATGTTCTCTTATTTACAGGTGGCCTTCATGCAATAGCTGAACTCTTGCAAGTAGATTATGAGGTTCACGGAAGCAGCAACGACCAGTACACAGTCACTCTGAGACGGTATGCAGGGATGGCCCTTACTAACCTGACCTTTGGGGATGTCACCAACAAAGCCCTTCTCTGCTCTATGAAAGGATGTATGAAAGCCCTGGTGGCCCTCCTTAGTGCAGAGAGTGAGGACCTAAGACAAGTAGCAGCTAGTGTTTTGAGGAACCTCTCCTGGAGGGCAGATATGGCCAGCAAGAAGGCTCTAAGGGAAGCTGGAGCAGTTGTCGCATTAATGACTTGTTCTCTGGAAGTCAAAAAGGAATCAACACTGAAGAGCGTTTTAAGTGCATTATGGAACCTTTCAGCACACTGTACTGAGAACAAGGCGGACATTTGTGCCGTCAATGGTGCTCTTGAGTTTCTGGTGGGCTCTTTAACTTATAGAAGTCCAACACGGAACTCGGCTGTTGTTGAAAACGGTGGTGGTATTCTAAGGAATGTTTCTAGCCACATCGCAACAAGTGAAAAGTACAGGCAGCTTTTAAGAAAGCACAACTGTCTTCAAATATTACTTCATCACCTGAAGTCTTCAAGCCTTACCATTGTCAGCAATGCATGTGGGACATTGTGGAACCTGTCTGCCAGGAACAAGGCTGATCAGGATCTCTTATGGGAATTAGGTGCAGTCAGTATGCTCAAGAATCTTATCAACTCCAAGCATAAAATGATTGCAATGGGAAGTTCAGCTGCACTAAGGAATCTGATGGCATCGCGACCTGATGTCTTGACCACAGCGGATGGCCAGAAGGAAGGCACTCCAGGACTCCATGTCAGGAAACAACGAGCGCTCCAAGCAGAGATTGATAAGAATCTGAAGGACACATATGCTGAGATGGAAGGTAGAACTGATCAACATGGCTTACTTCAAAGCCAACAACGTGCCTCTCTCAGGAATCGAGGCCATAGATCTCGGCAGCAGCATGGTCCCGACTATTCGCCAGTTCCGCAGCGAATCCCCATCTGGAATCCCAATGCCACCCCTTTACCAGATTCTCTCATGAATAGCCAGCAGAGAGCGCCTTCACCAAGCAATAGACTTCATGGAAATGTTGTGAATTCTCCTGAAACTCGTGATGATCACTCCTTCCAAGAAGGGAAGACAAAAGAAAGTGAAGGTCAAATCACCACAAGTCAGCCTGGATCTGTCGAGAATAGTCCTGGGAAACCACATGGAGGAAGCAGGATAGCACAGGTAATGAAACTTCCTTCGACATAGCCAAAGTTCAACCATTCCTTATCTAAATACTCTATCTTCAAATTAAAACATTAGGAGAATTTCTTATTGAATATCTGAATCCATCTTAATGAATAATTTATAATAACAAATCAAATACGAAGCAGCATCGTTAGAATTCAAAAACTTGTCTCCAAAAGCTCCTAAATATCTATGGTCAATGTACAGAGCTTATGCTAATTACAGAATTGAAATTGAATTAATTCCTGGAATGCACCAAGTGCTGGAAGTAGCAGCTGGAGCTGAGGGTAATAGTAATAGAGCTCCTCTGAATAGATTTAAATAGATGGTGCTATAGAAATGGAAAAATAACCCTCTACCTCTCATTGAAAACAAGAGTAAGAAGCAGCATGACCATGACATCCTCATGATTTGAATTTTTTTCATTGATGATTATTTCAGAAGGCAAGAATGCATCTATTATTGATTTTCTTTTGTATAATAATACTGGTATTAAATATTTGAACATAAAGTCAGTGTAATAGTAAATTGAAGTAGGTTTGATATGAATATTTATTTT
Source organism: Lytechinus pictus (assembly GCF_037042905.1). Classification (NCBI taxonomy): domain Eukaryota; kingdom Metazoa; phylum Echinodermata; class Echinoidea; order Temnopleuroida; family Toxopneustidae; genus Lytechinus; species Lytechinus pictus. Next base: position 21,956,382 of record NC_087247.1, read on the forward strand.
TCCTTTTCAATATTTGTTTTATCTTGAATACAGATCATGCAAGAAGTAGCTCAAGCTGGTCTTCCAAATGACTCAAGCCAGGGCAGTGAGAGTCCACGTCGAGAGTCACTTGAAAGCAGGCTCCAGTCTAGAAATGGCCACCAACAAAAACCAACATGTCCTCGCTCAAGCTCTTTCACCCATATGCCACCAGAGGGTTCCAATCTTTCAAGTCGTTCCAACTCATACTCCTTTGGCTTTGATGGAGGGCAGGGCCTTGTCGCTAGGCGATCATCTACAGAAAGCATAAACAGTATTTCTAGCGATATTTTCCCAGCTGGTATCCATGAACGATTGGCGCAAAATCGATCTCAGATGGATCACTCTCAATCAGCGGACAGCTCTCTCAACATGCATGGGACTGGAAGGAACCTTCAGAACAATGCATTGGTGCACTCTGCAGATGAGGCTTTTGGTACAAACATGGACTCTACAACAAACTATAGTTTAAAGTATTCTGAGGAAGATCTTCCACCAGGGATACATAGCCCAAAGAGAACACCTCCCGAAGAGCATGGATGTAAAGAGGAAAACTCACAGCAAAGCAGCGGTGATGGAGAGCAGAATGAAGAGAATTCATCCCAGCCATGTCAAAAGTGCAATTCACCACATAGACCTCGCGAAGGATTGGCCACAGGTAACTCTTACATGTCCAGTCAACACCAGGGAATATTTCCACAACAGTATTCAGACCAGTCAGTATCTTCTCATCACAATGTCCTAGATACAATCCAAGGATCAAGTATGTACTCGAACATGGATAACAGTGAACCTTTCACACAAGATGATGAGAGGCCAACTGATTTTTCTCAAAGATATGCAAATGATATGTCACATGGAGAGGATGCAGAAAGTTTTGGGTTTGTCCAGACAACTTTAGAGACCAACACAGGTGGGACTGTTTATATGAGTAGCGAGGAGCCAGAGGTGCGTGATAGTAGCTACAATGTTTCATCGAATCAAGAGATTCCATCAAGTTTGGTGTCTCAGTTTGGATCAGAGCATGGAGGATCACGACATTCGGTTGCATCAAGCCATCATGAGGAAGAAGAGTCACAACCATGCAGTCATGATGACAACACAAAGACATACTGTGTAGAAGGAACCCCCGGCCCAATTTCAAGATGTTCCTCACTCAGTTCACTTGATTTAAATGAGCTGAACGAGGATGAGAAAAGTAAAGATGACAGTGCTCATTCACCTGGTGATGACCTACAAACCACTACACCTCCAAATGAGCCAACCCCTGTAAAAATGACAAATAAGCAAGTTTTGCTGCAGCTCCCATCGGACGTTCACCACCATGATGAAGTCCAAGAAACTCCTCTGGTCTTTAGCCGATGCAGTTCAGTGTGTTCACTCAGTAGTGATGATGTGCCAGATATATGCGATGATGTAAGCTCAATTTATACCAACAGTCGTGCAGCTAGTGGTTTTGTGAGTCCGAGTGAATTACCAGATAGCCCCAGTGATACAATGCCACCCAGTCCTAGAAGAACATCGCAGGGTAATGTCAAGGAAGATATTCAAAATGCTCCTAAGCTTCCTGAAATGGAAGAAAAGCCCACAATGTATGCAACTGAAGGAACACCCATTGACAATTCCTGTGCTACAAGCCTGAGTGCTTTGACAATTGACGGCGATGTCAAAGCTACAGTTGCAAAACGTCTCTTACCACCTGAAGGGAATGAGGGAAGTGAAGATGCTGGCAGTAAAGACAAAGAGAATGCAGATGAAAAGAACGTTGAACCAAGTGGGAATGACTTTTCAGAACAAGAGCAGAGTCTGTTAGATGAATGTATTAATGCAGCATTGCCAGTGAGAAGAAAGGGAATACCAAAGCCATCAAAATCTAAAAGCAAGAGAGATGTTACCAGCAAGAAGATACCTGTGAGTCAAAAGCCGTCAACTAGTAAGCACGTCAGTTTTGAGAAGTCAAATTCTGCTCAATCCACTGCCCTGCAGGATGTATCAAAGCCATTTTGCACAGAGGACACTCCAGTGAACTTTTCTGCTGCTACTTCGCTCAGTGATCTAAGCATAGAAGACATTGAGATCGAGAGTTCATCAGATGGGAAACTTATGATTACAAATCCAGACAGAAGTGCCATGGAGAAACCTAGTGGTATTGAATCAGATAATCAAGTGCAAACTTCAGGGGATCTTCTACATTACATGGATGATGCCAGGTCTGAAACTAACTCTGTCACAAAGGAGGCAGAGGATTCCATGTTACAGGAGTGTATTAACTCTGCCATCCCAAGATCCAAATCTAGCAAGCCTCGTACATCACTACTTGCCAAACACAGATCACCCCGACACATTGGAAAGTTTAGATCACCGAAGGGAGTTGCACCTCGAAAGAGATTGCCAAGTACAGATGTGCGTCACAAGAGTCCATCTCCCATCCCTGAGATGAGCTCAGATACCAGATCTACTTCAAGCCAAGAACGAGGGCAAGACTGGGTGAACAATCCGTCACCTCCTCCTGATACTGTTACAACCTACTGCATGGAAGGAACACCAGGAATATCCAATGCTACATCCTTAAGTGACCTTACTTCTCCCATTGATTCCGAAGATGTCAATGGAAACATCACTTCTCAAAATTTACCTCAGAACAGAAGTACCTTAGGTGTTGGAGTCAGCATGGGGAGTACTCCATCTGATACACCCCGTGTTTTTGCAGTTGAAGGCACACCTATCAATTTTTCATGTAATGGTTCGCTAAGCTCATTAAGCTGTGATGAGGATGCCGACCTTGCTGAAGCTAAAGCTCAAATGAAAGAAGTTAGTAAAAGGAAACAAGCAGATGGAGGTTCAAGTAGACAGCAGACAATGATTCCCAAGCAGAGAACATCCTTCTCAAATCCCATTGAACAGGTTCATAGTCCTGATAAAAAGTATTACAGCATGAATGATTATCATAATGCAGATGCTGCTAAGAGTGCAATGTCTCCTCTGGACTCTCCAAGAGTGTTTGCTGTGGAAGGTACCCCTGGTGTTATATCCAGGGCAGATTCACTCAGTTCTCTCAGTTGTGATGAAGAGGATGCATCACCACAACAAGCAGATGAACGTGGAACGGTAGAAAAAAGTGCAAAAGAGAGACTCGCTGAAAAGACACGGACGTCCAGGATAAGTGGTAACAGAATGAATCATCTTGGTGAAAGTTCTATGGCTATGAGGAGACTGAGCTCGGAGGAGGCACCTCTAAGCTACGCCGTTGAAGACACACCAACTTGCTTTTCCCACAATTCAAGTTTGAGTGCATTGAGTGACAATGATGAAGAAGAGCGACCAGATCTCACTGAACAGTGGCAGGATGAAGAAAGTCAACAACAAAGGTCGACTGAGAGTGCCAATGGAATCAACAAGGATTCCAGGAGAGTGTTTGCAACAGAGGACACCCCTGTTTGTTTTTCAAGAAACAGTTCTCTTAGTTCTTTGGATGCAGAATCTGATGGAGATGCTGCTAGTGAGCAGGCTTTGCTGGATGAGTGCATCATATCTGGCATGCCGCAATCAAAAGGCAAGAAACCTGTTAAGAAAATAAATGGCAAGGTCATTTCAGGTGGTCCATCTATGGAAGATGATGAAAGTTCTGCTACCATCAAGGAAAATGAATCAAAACCTGTTAGAAGGGGACCAAGAATCAGCAAACCATCAGATAGTGTGGAGGAGAAATCTGTAACTGAGGAAGAGGATGGCCCCAAAGGAATTAAAGGTGGGAAAAAGGTGTACCGAAGTCCCATTACTGGCAAAATACGATCTATCACACCACCAAAGAGTGTTATGGCCCCAAAAAGTCCTGCAGCAACTAGAGGTGGCCTTGCTAAAGGAAGTCCCACTACATCAAGAGGAAGGGGTGCTATTCGAGGTGCCAGAGGTGGCCTTACTCGCAGTGCTTCTACAACTCCACCAAGGAGTGCAACCCCAACTGGTAGAGGAACCCCTCCTAGGACTACCACACCTCCTCGTACAACATCACCTATGACAGCAGGGAGGACCACTACGCCTCCAAGAACCACTTCACCAAGATCTGGAACTCCACCAAGGCTCACACCTTCACCAAAAGGACCTAATGGAAATAAGAATATTACCCCTGTAAGAAATACTACAAATTCAGCCCGTAGCATCACACCACCAAGGCCGGTAAGGAAATCCTCCCTTGATTCTCAAAAAGATGGAGATGCCAAGAGTGAAACTTCTTCACGTAGGTCTTCAAAAGAAAGCATCAGCAATATCCCCAAACCTAGACAGATAAAAAACCCTAGCAAAACCTCTCCTAGCAGTTCAACCTCACCAAAGCCACCAACTGGTCGTGGCTCTCCTGCTGGAAAACCTCCACTCAGCACAAGTAGATCAGCAAGTCCAAAATCAAAGATGCCGGTGCCTTCAAGATCAAACAGCCCTTCTACAAAGACAACTGGTTCTGTTGGCACTCCAAGAAAACCTGTGAACAAAAGCCCATCTACCAACAAACCTGTCGATGACTCTACATTGGGTGATGAAGAATTGACATCACAAATGAAAAGCATTAGCTTAGAAAGTGATGGAGGTTCACCTGATTTAGACGATGGTGATCGACCAGTGCTGCTCAAACAATCAACATTTACAAAAGATAGTGCATCACTCCCTGAACAAACTCCTGAAATGAATCCATTAAGTGGAGACGAGAAGGTTCTGTCTCCAGTGCAATCAGAAGAGGCTCCATCAGTGACTGAAAGTGAATCCAGTTTATCTATGTCTAAAGGTGGATGGAGAAAGACGAGCAGTGGTATCCAGGGGTCGCAAGAGGGTCAAAAGTCTTCCACTGGAAACAAAACAGTCAGTAAACCCACTGGTGTCTCAAAAATCACTCCAAAGAGGACTAATTCCCCAGGTCTTAGGTCACCTGCTACTAGATCTTCTTCCCCAGGTCAAAGGACAAATGCACCTGCAAAAAGGTCAGAGTCACCATCTAGAGTGTCTACTACATCTCAAAGATCAGAATCTCCTTCCAGAGCATCAACAACCTCACAAAGCTCAGTGTCTAAGCAGAGGACCATCCCACAAACAAAGGGACCAGGGTCTACACAAAGAAATAACTCTGCAACTTCCAAGATCAACTCAGGACTTCAGAAATCTGGAGGTCTGAGCAAAAGATCATCATCGCCATCAGGTGTGAAAACAAATCCAAATGTTAATGGAAATCGTTCCAGTACACCGCCAAAGTCGGCTGCCAGTAGACAAAATACAAGACCAGCAAAGCCTGGGAATACAGGAGTCAGAACAGGTCCTCAAACTACTAGGGCAGCATCTGCTAGTCCTAAACCCTCAGGTGCCTCTACAAGAGCATTACACAACAAACCAGCAAGTAGGCCTTCATCAGCTGAAGGACCAAGATCACCCGCTGTAAATAAATCATCTTCTGAGGAGACACCTTCACCACAAACACCATCAAAATTTGGTACATTCACTAAAAAGAAGGGCCAGTCGAGTATTGAAATCAGTAGCAAGAAAGAAAAGGGAGCATCTGGGGTGAGTGATAATGTGACTAAAAGTGATCTTTCGTCTGATGAACAACAAAATTCACAACTGAAAGCTAAGGATCTTTGCAAAGAACTTAACATACCCGTGAAAAACTGTGGAGGTAAAATTGTGTCTCCAACACGTGAAACTGCAGAAGGTGATGGTGTTTGGATGAAAAGGCCTGAAGATGAGGTAAAGGACTGTGCATCCATCAGTATCAACTCTTCATCACGTCATAGTAGCTCATACAGTTTGAGTAGTATTTCTACCAATCATCAAGTTGGTAGCCTTTCTCGACAGAAATCAGCCCAGCCTGAATTACCTAGCTCAAATAAGTCACCAGCAGTCAATGCAAAGAGAAATATTTTTCCATCACTTAATAAAAACTCAAATTCCAAATCATCTAGTAAATCTAGTTTAGACTCATCAAAAAGTGGAGGTAAATCAACACCTAAATTAACATCTAAACAGAAGCATGAATCTGAAGAAAAAAATGAAGGGAAAAAGGAGAAAAAGGCAGATAAGAAGCGATTCTCTTTTCTCAAGTTGAAGATTGGTGGAAAGAAATCGGATAGTGATAGTGAAGGAAAGGAAAAGAGCAAAGGGTTTTTCTCCAAGAAGGAAAAAAAGTCACCAAAAAAATTGAAGGTTCAGACCAAAGGCAAGACAGAATCAGAGTCGTCCGCTGAGCAGGTCCTCCCCAGTCCTCCTCTGGCTGAACTAGAACCTGATCTTAACATTAGTGGGGCTGATCTCAGCTTTGACAGGCATCTGGATGAGCTAGAGGCTTGGAATAGTGACAATGATATTGACAAAGAAGAGATGCCTGATGAGTTTGTTGAATGGGATAGTGGTAGCGATATCATGAAAGAAGAGATGCCAGAGGAATTCATTGAAAGCTGTTCAGAAGTAGATACTGATCCTGCTACTCCAATGAGTCCCGGTGTTACAACTGGATCAGTAGGAGGTGATATACAGATTGACCCAAACGGACAGCGGGGAGACTTCTCCCCACACTCTCAAACTGGTAGCCTTTCCCCAAACGGACTATCGGGGGACTGTATGTCCCCCGTAGATGAGGATGGTAATTCCATTGAAGCCGATGAGCAGTATTTTTACTGTGAAAATCGACTGAACTCTTTCATTCGTCTTGACGACAATAAAAGCGAAACAAGCGACACATTTCTTGAAGGAGAGTTGAGCATGCGTCGAAATGTCCAGAACCAGCGCAGCCGTAGCTTGTCAGATACTACCGTTGATCAATCACCACATCGCCCTCAGAGATTGAAACTTCCCCAGAAACCATTCGGTATCCATCAGAATGACACCTCTCCTTCTTCCAACAATGTTGTACCTGTTTTGGTGTCACCCTATAACTATAGCCCAAATCCAAATCGGAAAGGCGAGATAGACACCAACTGTTCCGGGATGGGGTTTCACAAAGATGACAGTAGTCGAAGTAGTTCAGAGGTGGTTAGTCCCACTGGATCTACCAGAGTAACTACTGTTTAGAACAACTTATCTTTATTCATATTTCATATTTTTGACATCCCATTTATTGTTTGATCTTTTTAAAAAATTATTTTTCTGATATGTTGAGAGTTGATTAATGATGCAGTTTAGCAGCTGATTAGCCTGAAAATCACTCAACTTAAATAGTAAAATGCATGAAACTGATTATTCTATTCTGGAGTAAAATTTTAAGAAAAGAATAACAATTTAGTATGGAACATGTGGTCTGATATCTGATTCTCTTAGCGAGTATGTGTTGCTAGTTTTCATAGGGCAGTAAATTTTTATATTCTGCTTATTTTTTCCTTCCATTGTACTTGTGAAGATTCTTCTCAAATATTCACATTAGAGTAGTTCAAACTTAATATTTATTGCCAATTTGAAATGGTTAATAATTATTGATTATGTGAATTCATGTATCAAAAATCATGATTATTTCTGTATTCTCATTATCAGTTGATGTATTTAATGTCTCTTTAATTAATGTACGAACTATGAGAAGAGAAAATAGCCTTTCATTCATAGTCATGGTCTCTTAAAGCAAAATTTGTTCTCAAAACATTTCTGCATGTACGGTAATTGTAGATTATTTTACAGTAGTGTTCTACAGTGGTTTGATAGTGTGATACTCACAAATCTCTAGCACTCCAAGTATCATGAATATTTCAAAATATTGTTAAAAAATACACTTTATAGATTATCTCAAACTTTGCATTTCTATTTTATTATTTAAGACAATTTTTTTTAACTTGAGGTTGAAAAACAGGTTTTATAGAAACGTTTTTAGTTTATTTTGAAAAGCATTATCATAATGAAAGACTTGCATGTTAGTTACAATCTTGCAGCTTGCATTATTTCTACCATTACATGTTATAGTGACACAGTTTATTACTTCATAAGTGCAAGTAATTACAAAATTGTTTCAATAAAGGAGGAAGGAGGATGAACTGTACGCAAACATACTTGTGCAATGAAAAAATAGTGTTGATTTGCTACATTATTTTTGAAAGCATATCTCTGTACATTTTGTACCAAGTAACTTATTGTGTTTAAATATCATGATAGTATTATATCTGTCAATTATTTGATTAGTGGATTGCTATCAGGCATGGGGATCAGGGGAAGGGGGGGCCAATGGTTAGACACTGTTTCTACCTCCATTATGCTGATAGACAACCTCTTTTTTGGCAGTGAAGTGGAAATTGTTTTTTTTTTTTTTTTTTAACTAGTCAATATTTTGTTGTTGTTTCGCATGTCAGAAATGTCTGCAAAACAAAACTTATAGAAATTCTCTGACCTCCCCCCCCCCTATTATGAAATCTTGGATCCACCCATGATTGCAAGGTTTTCAGTCTATCGTCAATCGCTACTTATTTAATACTTTATTTCTAGGCATTCAATTTGTCGCTCGGTATTCACTTTTCTATTGTATGCATATTTTACAATATTCTTGCAAAATACTTTGTGGTATTCCTGTTTACAAACTTAGATAAAAGGCAGAGTACATAATATTATTGGATATTCATATATCTGATCTTGTTTATTATATTCAGGGGAATGTTCTAATTCAAGTTGTAGTCAGGGATGTGTTAGAAAGGAAAGGAATGTACTAGCCTGCATAACCCCAAGTGACGAGCCGACGGCAAGATAATGTGTTGCAAACAGGTGTTTCAACAATGCCACTCGGGTGTTTTCAATAATAGGAATATTTTTATTTTTGGTATAGTTTCTTGGAGCAACAAAGTTAAGTCAGATTTCAATTGGCTTGTCCATTTCTTAATGATGCATTAGTACATTTTGTGGGCATGACGGGTATCAGCGAACAAAAATAACCATAATTCGAGTAATATTAAAAGTTAATTATCTCAGATTCATGCAAGAACACGCATTAATTATTATACAAAATATGTTCATAATTATAAATCTTTCATGAGTGAGCTCTGAAATGCGCAAATATCACGAGGGCTTTTATTTTTGTTGTCCATAACTTATTTGAAATTTGCCAAATTAATTGATCCAAAACAATCCTTCTACAGACATAAGTAGTAAATACTGATATTTCGTTTCTGCAGAAGCCAGCCGGCTCCGAAAGGTTAAAAATCGGCACGCCACATGGGATATCAAACCCCCTTTTAAAATGCTTTGTCAGTGATTGGAATGATTTTGTATTCCTATAGATTTTCAAATATATTGTGCTTTAGTTTTCTACCTTCCTAACACACCCCTGTTGTAGTCAACACATTTATATTTTTTTTTTGACTAAATTTTTGATAGATGACAATCTGATTGTCCCAGTAAAATTTGGTTCAATTTAGTTTCATTGTGTTCTGTGTGACTTATGAGCTGTATTCATTATTTCATTTGTCCAAATATTTATTTTAGAAATATCCCCACATGTTTCTTTCAGCAATACTTAAATATTACCCATATTACATAAAAAATAAAGAAACATTTCCTTTGTTTAGATTACATTTCACATGTTATAGGATTTATTTCCATACAGGGCACATTTTTTATTTTTTTTTAAATTCTTTGTAATGGTCAATATGCAATGTCAGTGTGAATTTACCCCCAACTTATTATGAACGGATTATCACGTGCTATACAATTTCTTGCCTGATTATCATGTTTCTTACAAATAATGCACTTCTTGTTCAGAAGATATTTAAACTTGGCTAGTAGAGTAATAATTTCTATGTGTACGTCATAGTTGTCCATTTGCATTTTCTTATCAACTGGTATTAAGACTTTAGTACTTTCTTGCAACATTTTAGGTATGTGGTAATTGACAATGGTCAGTAATAAGCCTGAGTGGTTATTTTGCTTGGGACATGTTCATTGGTTCTTTACATGTATGTTTATTACAATGTTTATATTTCCCTTGATTAAAAAATTCTACTGTACTTTTTTTCTCTCCCATATATATATATATATGTCATTACAATGAAAATCTTAGTTGAAACTCTCGTTTGCCTTTCATTATGTAAGAGACTTTCTACATATCAGTGTCCTGGGCAATATTTCTTGTAAATTGTCTCCAATGACAATGCTGTAGCCACACCAATGAAACTGACTCAAAACTGACTGATGATATTCCATTTATAAAGTAACATAATAGCTTTGATCAGTCTGGAGACGTTGGTTTGACTGTAGCCTCAGTTTTCATTTACCCATTATTTTTCAACCAACCAGAGCTAAAGATTTCACAGAAATCATCAGGGCTCCGTAACACAAAGGTTGGCGTTTAATCGGTAAAATGAAGTGGCCTATCAAGATCATCGTTGCATGCACATTTTGCTCCGTTGACTGACTAGGAACCAATCTGAATTGTTCTTTCAAATTAACGATTAATCGCTAATCTTTGTGTTATGGAGCCCAGTGATCTGACAACTGTTATGAAAAAATATCCTAAATTTGTATTCTTTTTAGTCAGCTTATTTAAATTAATTCATTAGTAGAAACAACCATGAAGTGCATTTTAATGAGGCAATGTGTTCAATGCAATCCTGTGCATGTTTGGTGCTTATTATTTCATTAAGAATGTTTGGTAATTAATGTGAAATAGATTGAGAATTGTTATTTTGACTTGGGAAAGACTGCTGAATTCTATTAAGTTCCCACCAAAATCTGACTTGCCAGTAAATGGAGAAAGAAACGGTGAACCGTTGAATGAAAAAGCTAGAAGGAAAACACTGTGTAGGTATATGATCATGTATTGCTGCAAAATATTTTCTTCTGTGTTTGAATGTAGAATTGTGAAGAAAGTAAATTGTAGTTTTATCAACTTTTTCATTATATAAATGTTAGAAGAAAAATATGTGTTCAAGGTTCAATTGTGACATTTTGCTCAGGATGGCCTGAAATCCTTGTAGCAAAAAATGCATAAGAAAAGTTTTATTACTTCATGGAAATAAGATTATTAAAATATCAAATGTATGAGAGTGAGATTTACCTTTGTAAATTTAGAGATATTTTGTAACCAAAGACAAACAGTTCTTTAGAAATTGTAGAAAAAAAGTTAGGTTACTTTGTTAAAAAAGTAATTATTCTATTGATCATGGAAGACAAAAAAAATGTGCAAATATAATGTCGTGTTCAAATATGTAATACATTACAAAAATAATTCATAAAGATGATTTTATATTTACAGTACTCTGTATTTAAACATGTCCATGGATGTAAAGAGAATGTTAAAATGTAAAGAAAAGGTAAAACGTGTTTGGCCGTTTGTTGATGTATAAAATGAGAGGAAAGAGAAAATAAAGATAAAGTGATTCAGATTTAAAGATCATCTTGACTTTCTTGTGCTTAAAAAAAGTCAAGCCCACCCAATAAAAAGATTGATTTGAATCAATTGAGAAAAATCAAACGAGCATAATGCTGAAAATTTTATCAAAATCAGAGGTAAGATAAGAAAAATATGACATGTTAAAGTTTTGCTCGTTTCACAAAACAGTTATATGAACAATTCATTTATAGGCAATTGAAAGAGTCAATGATGTCCCTCACTATTATGTTTTTATTTTTTTAATTATACAAAATTTCAAATTTTACAGATTGACAATACAGACCAACTTGACTGAACCTCAATATGTTATTACAATGGTAATTCTACATATTCAGGAGGAATAAAACTCTTTTTTTTCATATAACAATGAGGAATATTAAACTATTTCATATTTCATATAATGAAATACAAAAGAAATAGTGAGTGGATGATGTCATCCGTCCCCTCATTTGCATTACGACCAGGATGTGCAGATAATTTATTTAAAATTAAGCGAAACTTTGAAATGTCATAACTTTGTTATTTTACATCTGAATTTGATGAAATATTTAGTGCTATGCTTGTTGGAATTTTATCTTTCTATTCAAATCAACTTTCTGTTGGAATGGACTTGTCCTTTGAATGTTGTCAGTTTTGTTAATAGACACAGGACCATCATCATTCAATAGATTAACAAGATTAATTAATGCATATATATAATTATAAGCATAAGCAGTTAAGGGGAGGTAAAAAGGGGAATACAACACAATAATTTAATATGTGAAGGTAAGAGATGATGAATATGAAAAGGGAAGATTGAGAGGGGTATATAAAAGGAGGTCAAAGTAGGTAGAGAAATAGAGATGGATGGTAAAGGCGCTGTCACATCATTCCATGTTTAGCCTTGCGGATGACTTTTTCTACCCGCAGGTCGCCCCCGCATTGACAGTATCTAATGATAATAACAACGGTATATTTACCCAGGGTAGCCACTTCAGTTCCGAAAACTGTTCTCCCAGTGGGCCCTGCTATTATTATTACCTGGCTAAGCTAGGCTACCTATTCAGGTGCACACAGCTTTTTGAGGAATTACTTCTCGCACGCAGTTGCCTGCGGAACACACGTAAATCTGATTTGCACGCAGGAAAGTTTGAACATGCTCAAAACTTTGTTGCGGGTGAATTGCTGGCAATCATCCGCAAGGCTTGCACGGAACAATGTGACAGGGCCTTTAGATACTATGTATATCACAGAAAAAGAAAGATTGGGTATAGAAGGTCATAGTAGTAGGAGAGAGGGATGGTGAGATACTATGTATATTACAGAGCCGAGAAAGTAGGATAGGGTATAGAAGGTCATAGTAGTAGGAGAGAGAGGGATGGTGAGATACTATGTATATCACAGAGAAAGTAGGATAGGGTATAGAAGGTCATAGTAGTAGGAAAGAGGGATGTGAGATACTATGTATATCACAGAAAAAGAAAGATTGGGTATAGAAGGTCATAGTAGTAGGAGAGAGGGATGGTGAGATACTATGTATATTACAGAGAAAGTAGGATAGGGTATAGAAGGTCATAGTAGTAGGAGAGAGAGGGATGGTGAGATACTATGTATATCACAGAGAAAGTAGGATAGGGTATAGAAGGTCATAGTAGTAGGAAAGAGGGATGTGAGATACTATGTATATCACAGAGAAAGTAGGATAGGGTATAAAAGGTCATAGTAGTAGGAGAGAGGGATGGTGAGATACTATGTATATCAAAGAGAAAGTAGGATAGGGTATAGAAGGTCATAGTAGTGGGAGAGAGAGGGATGGTGAGATACTATGTATATCAAAGAGAAAGTAGGATAGGGTAAAGAAGGTATGTCATAGTAGAAAGAGAGAGGGATGGTGAGATACTATGTTTATAATCAAAGAGAAAGTAGGAAAGGGGAGAAAAGGTCAAAGAAGGGAGAGAAAGAGAGAGAAGAATATTAAAGGGAAAGAGGTGTAGGGTCAAGAAAAAGGTCAAAGGTTTGTTGCGCAATATTACACTATATTGCGCAATATTGTGAAACAATCCATTTCATCATGTAGGGTCCATTAGTTCTTTGCTGGGTATTGCGCAATACTATACCATATTGCGCAATATTGCGCAACACTCCATTTCACCATATAGGGTCCATTAATTCTTTGCTGGGTATTGCGCAATATTGCGAAACACTCCATTTCATCATGTAGGGTCCATTAGTTCTTTGCTGGGTATTGCGCAATACTATACCATATTGCACAACACTCCATTTCCATTGGAGTGTTGCGCAATATTGCGCAATATGGTATAGTATTGCGCAATACCCATCAAAGAACTAATGGACCCTACATGATGAAATGGAGTGTTGCGCAATATGCGATATTGCGATACACTCCATTTCATCATGTAGGGTCCATTAGTTCTTTGCTGGGTATTGCGCAATACTATACCATATTGCACAACACTCCATTTCCATTGGAGTGTTGCGCAATATTGCGCAATATGGTATAGTATTGCGCAATACCCATCAAAGAACTAATGGACCCTACATGATGAAATGGAGTGTTGCGCAATATGGTGTAGTATTGCGCAATATTACGCAATACCCAGCAAACCACTAATGGACCCTATATGATGAAATGGAGAGTTGCGCAATATGGTATAGTATTGCGCAATATTGCGCAACACTCCATTTCACCATATAGGGTCCATTAATTCTTTGCTGGGTATTGCGCAATACTATACCATATTGCGCAACTCTCCATTTCATCATATAGGGTCCATTAGTGGTTTGCTGGGTATTGCGTAATATTGCGCAATACTACACCATATTGCGCAACACTCCATTTCATCATGTAGGGTCCATTAGTTCTTTGATGGGTATTGCGCAATACTATTCCATATTGCGCAACTCTCCATTTCATCATATAGGGTCCATTTAGTGGTTTGCTGGGTATTGCGTAATATTGCGCAATACTACACCATATTGCGCAACACTCCATTTCATCATGTAGGGTCCATTAGTTCTTTGATGGGTATTGCGCAATACTATACCATATTGTGCAATATTGCGCAACTCTCCATTTCATCATATAGGGTCCATTAGTGGTTTGCTGGGTATTGCGTAATATCGCGCAATACTACACTATATTGCGCAATATTACGAAACACTCCATTTCATCATGTAGGGTCCATTAGTTCTTTGATGGGTATTGCGCAATACTATATCATATTGCGCAATATTGCGCAACACTCCACTTCACCATATAGGGTCCATTAATTCTTTGCTGTGTATTGCGCAATACTATACCATATTGCGCAACTCTCCATTTCATCATATAGGGTCCATTAGTGGTTTGCTGGGTATTGCGTAATATTGCGCAATACTACACCATATTGCGCAACACTCCATTTCATCATGTAGGGTCCATTAGTTCTTTGATGGGTATTGCGCAATATATACCATATTGCGCAATATTGCGCAACACTCCATTTCACCATATAGGGTCCATTAATTCTTTGCTGGGTATTGCGCAATACTATACCATATTGCGCAACACTATACCATATTGCGCAACTCTCCATTTCATCATATATAGGGTCCATTTAGTGGTTTGCTGGGTATTGCGTAATATTGCGCAATACTACACCATATTGCGCAACACTCCATTTCATCATGTAGGGTCCATTAGTTCTTTGATGGGTATTGCGCAATACTATACCATATTGTGCAATATTGCGCAACTCTCCATTTCATCATATAGGGTCCATTAGTGGTTTGCTGGGTATTGCGTAATATCGCGCAATACTACACTATATTGCGCAATATTACGAAACACTCCATTTCATCATGTAGGGTCCATTAGTTCTTTGATGGGTATTGCGCAATACTATATCATATTGCGCAATATTGCGCAACACTCCACTTCACCATATAGGGTCCATTAATTCTTTGCTGTGTATTGCGCAATACTATACCATATTGCGCAACTCTCCATTTCATCATATAGGGTCCATTAGTGGTTTGCTGGGTATTGCGTAATATTGCGCAATACTACACCATATTGCGCAACACTCCATTTCATCATGTAGGGTCCATTAGTTCTTTGATGGGTATTGCGCAATACTATACCATATTGCGCAATATTGCGCAACACTCCATTTCACCATATAGGGTCCATTAATTCTTTGCTGGGTATTGCGCAATACTATACCATATTGCGCAACACTATACCATATTGCGCAACTCTCCATTTCATCATATAGGGTACATTAGTGGTTTGCTGGGTATTGCGCAATACTACACTATATTGCGCAATATTGCGAAACACTCCATTTCATCATGTAGGGTCCATTAGTTCTTTGATGGGTATTGCGCAATACTATACCATATTGCGCAACACTCCACTTCACCATATAGGGTCCATTAGTGGTTTGCTGGGTATTGCGTAATATTGCGCAATACTACACTATATTGCGCAATATTGCGCAACACTCCATTTTATCATGTAGGGTCCATCGGTTGTTACCCCAAATTAAATGCAACAACCCAATTCATAGAAATAACCAATAAGAGAGAAAGAACTAGGGATGAGGTACACCCCTAAATTAAATGTAACAACCCAATTCAGAGAATAACCGAAAAAAAGAACTTGGGATGAGGGATACCCCCAAATTAAATGTAACAACCCAATTCAGAGAACAATCAATAAGAAAGAAAGAACTATGGATGAGAAACACCCCAAAATTAAATGTAACAACCCAATTCATTGAAATAACCAAAAAGAAAGAAAGAACTTGGGATGTGTAACACCCCCAAAATTAAATGCAACAACCCACTTCAGAGAATAATCAATAAGAAAGAAAGAACTAGGGAGGAGAGGTAAATGACCTGGATGGTTAAGTATAATGAAGAATCCGGGTGAAGAATGCACAACAAAAGACAAGATCATTTTTTAGGGGTGGGCAGGATTGTCTATTCAATTTGAACATAATCTAAAGGTAAACAATAAATAACATGCAACCTAACTAAAATGGAATAACCCAATTCATAAACTAACCAATGAGAAAGAAAGAATAAGGGATGAGGATAGGTAAATGACCTGGATGGTTGAGCAATGTTTAACAAAGGAACCAGATGTGAGGATGGAATAAATGAGCACATCTGAATAGGAAAGGAATGAAGATGACTACAATAGTAGAACAATGACTGATGTGATGAGAAGAACAGAAGTATCTAATGAAACTGAAATGAAGAACATCCCAAACTGAAGTGAAAAGAATACCTAACAAAACCAAATAGAGAAGTTCAACAAAGGAAAACCTAACGGAACAAATGGCCATCCTATAATACTAAATGCTTCACCGGTTATATTCAGTAGTGTGCAATACAGAATCAGGATATCGTTCAATGAATTGGCCTTCTAGGGAGTTGGGCTAGTACACAATGTCTCAGGTTTTACTGGGATATTCCATTGGATCATGTAGGGTCCATTGGTTGACCAATAACATATATTTCTATAGGTTAATATTGCACAATAACTCGTGCCGTGGGATCTGAATTATTCTTACATGTGACTTTTATCACGCTGAAGAGTGGGTTTGCTCTGAATAAATTACATCATCATCATCACCACCATCGCTACTACTACCATCACCATCATCCTCATCACCACACCACCATCGCTACCACAACCATTATCATCACACCACCATCGCTACCACAACCATCATAATCACTATCATCATTATCACCATCATCATCCTCATCACAACACCACCATCGCTACCACAACCATCATAATCACTATCATCATCATCACCATCATCATCACCATCATTACCACCATCACCATCATCATCATAATCATCATCATCATCATAATCATCATCATCACAATAATCATTATCACTTAGTCTCATGTAGATACATACTATTGAACATCTGCCTAAATATACTCACACACAAATGAATTAGAAGAAGTTACGTTTTTGTAAAAAAAATTGTTATTTATACATCACAAATTTCAATTAACACGGACTCTGACAGCCATCAAAATTAAATTACTTAAAATATTCAATCCTTTTTTTATATGTCAAAAAAAGGTTTCCCTACATTTGAAATTATAAATTTTCAATATTCTCTCATAATAGGTTGAGGGGGTAGGATTATGCACCCCCCCCCCCAGGTATCAGGGTAAGTAATATGAAATTTCATAATTATGCACAAACTGTGCATTCTCTAAATTTAAATAATCACAGAATATGGGATTGATCATGTGCATTATACAATTATTCTATGATTTGTATTGAATCATAAGTTTATGGGGCACCAATTGTACTTGAGAATGCGTGACTTTTGATTTGTTTATATTGCACATCAAAATATCTTTTCTAAGAATCTCTATATTATTCTAACATAGGCTGGGACAACATGAACATGAACATGAACATTTGTACTGTCTATTGTACAACATTAAGAATAAATCATGATTAATGGTGTTAATAAACTTGGACATATTACATAAGGAGCATCATGTCTGATTATTTTCAGAGAAATTCATTATTTCAATGAAATAGACCATTAAATTGTGCACACTTGATTTCAAGAGTGTACATGTATTTTCCCTTAATATGAAGTACATATTTGTATTAATGACAAATCTCTTGCATATTCAGAACACGGAAAATACTTGTTTAGGGTGCTTTTTGAAACCCCATGGTCACGCGTGGTATCCATTCGTCAATGGAAGAGCTCCATTAGATAAAAGTAGCAATCAATTGCAATGGCTGTTAAATCAAGATCATTGATACACATGCATTTTGTTCAAACAGTGACCAATCAGAATTATATCAAATTTGCAAGTGATCCCAAATCTTTGTCATACAAAAAAATAGAAGTGATTTTTTTTGTTACATTACTTAGAGTTAATCTTAAAATTGATTGTACAGGTAGTTTGCATGTTACGGGAACTGCTCCCTACAATTCTAGTTTGTTCTGAAAAGTAACTACCTTGCGCTTGTTATACCAGTCAACAAGCTTTTGGTAATTTTCCTTTAGTAGGTGTTTCAAACTGCACTTCATTTCAGGTATAAAGAAATCATAGATAACTCATGTGCATGAAACAAACAAGTGGCCTAGGTAGATTATTGGAAACACATTTGTAAGAAATTCTTGTGTTTTTGACAGTTTGTGTGACTTCAGGGAAAATAATTCAAACCAGCAATCATAATGACTTCAGAATACTATATCAAAGATTAAGTTAAGTGACCTACCATTCTCAAAACAATAATAACTTGCCATGAAAAGAAGCAAAAATTGTAAGGGGTGCACCTTCGGTAGTCTTGCTACATTATGTGATTCAGCATGGGCGTAGCGATGACTTTGAAACAACTAAGATGAATGATTTTTCGCCAAAAAAAACAACATTCATTTTTTTATAAAACACTGACCTCATATGACCTTTAACCTTCACCAGGTGATCTGAAACTTCATTCATCTATTCGCCAATACAAAAATAGGTAAGTCTTATGAGACTTTGAATAACTTCAAAACATGTAACCAGACAATCACATTGTGGGTGATGTGCGTGCAGCTTTTCATCATGATCAGGAGACACAACATGAATATAATGTACATATAATACGTGTCATGCAACCCTCTTCCAACTGATTTCCATCTGACACTTTAACCTAGCTGCCATCCAGCTGGTGCTCTTCTAGATGTGTTTGCTCGCTGTTGCTCTTAAGGCGGGGCATCTTCCATTTGGCTGAGGGACTACTAAATCCTGTCTTGCCCTTCTTGATGGAGTTTGGTCCCATTGAGGAGGGCGTTCCCCTGAGTTTGAAATAGAATAAGATTAACACTTCAAGTTAGTTCATCTATTACAAAATAGCAGATTACATAGTATTCATTTTACACTTTAACATGAAATAATAATTTGGAACCTACAATATAGGAAGGTCCCTATTACATGAAAACAAAAAACTCTAGACAGTTAGAGCAAGAGATATAATGCTATGGTCGCAAATATCTTGACGAAACAGTACAAATGATTTTTATACATGGAAATAAATGGTATGAAATCATTCATAATGTTCGTAAAGGTATTTGTGAGCGTAGCAAAAACTCTCACACACACATTCAAAGCTCAAATTCAAAAAAGAAATTAACAAGAAAGGTAGAAAAACAAGTGATATAAAAAGTTCTAAAAGAATCACGTATTAAGCCATGGATGCCATCTTTACAAAGATAAATAATTTATACATTACTTAAATCTCATAATTGTAGTACTAGATCTTATATTGCACTTCTTATTATTGAATATGAATAACTTGTCTGCCGACACTACTCCAGATTGAAAACTAGCACATCAATGATGTGGAGCTCATCCAGCATCTCGCAACAAAATATAACACAATCTTTAATTTCAGCCCAGTTGACACTGTAGTGAATTATATTGGTGACATAAATTAAGGAAACAAAAGTATATGAGGCCCTCAGATGGAACAAAAAAAATCAAAATCAGTCAACAAATAAATAAGAAGCATTTTTTATTAGTTTTGAAAAATATGCATAAATTAGCATATTTAATGAGTTTCCAAATTTTGTGTAGAAATTTAGTATCCCCACCTGGAGCTATCATATAAAGCAAACAAAATTGAAATTGACCAACAAATGAAGGAGATTTTTTTTTTTCTATTCATGAATAAATTTTGCAAAAATTAGCAATTTTCTAGTCAAAATTTCAAAATTCTGAGTGGAAATTTGGTGACCCTCAGGTAGCTCTACCAGATGGATGAAAAAAAAATTAAAATTGGTCAACAAACAGAGGAAGCGTTTTTTATCATTATGAATAAATTTCGCATTAATTAGCATAAAAAATTTTCTAGTCAAAATTTCAAAATTCTGTGTACAAGTTTGGTGAACTTCATGCAACTATACCAGATGGAAGAAAAAAAACTCAAAATCAGTCAACAAATAAAGAAGAAAAAGCATTTTATTTGAATTTTTATGCATTAATTAATTTCACATAAATTAGAATAAAAAAAATTCTCGTCAAAATTCTAAAATTCTGTGAAGAATTTTGGTGAACCTCATGAAGCTCTACCAGATGGAAGCAAAAAAATAAAAATCGGTCAACAAATAAAAAAGCAGTTTTTGTGAATTTTGAAAAATGTGCATAAATTAGCATATTTAATGAGTTACAAAATTCTTTTTAGAAGTGTTGAATGCCCACCTAGTTCTGTCATATAAAGCAAACAGAATTGAAATCTAACTTGAAATGACGAAAAAGATTTTGAAATTCGATCAACAAATAAGAAGAGGCATTTTCTGTGATTTATGACTAAATTTTGCATAAAATAGCATAATTTTCTACTCGAAATTTCAAACTCTGTGTAGAAGTTTGGTGAACCTCATGAAGCTCTACCAGATGGAAGGAAAAATCAAAATCGGTCAACAAATAAAGAAGCATTTTATGAGAATTTTTAAGAATATGCATTAATTAATTTTGCAAATATTAGCATAACATTGTTTCTAGTCATAATTTCAAATTTTTTTGTAAAAGTTAAGTGAACCTCATGAAGCTCTACCAGATGTAAGCAAAAAAATAAAAAGTGGTCAACAAAACAAAGAAGCCTTTTTTTTTTTTTTTTTAAATGCACATAAATTAGCATATTTAATGAGTTTCAAAATTCTGTGTAGAAGTTTTGAATCCCCCACCTAGTGCTATCATATTTTTATAAAGCAAACAGAATTGAAATCGGACTTGATATGACAAAGAAGAAGCATTTTGCAATTGTGGACGACGACAGACGACGGACGCCACGCCAAGGCATAATCTCATCTGGCCCTTAGGGCCTGATGAGCTAAAAAGGGACCTCTAGAGTTATTTACATTAGATTATTCAAATCATTCACTGCACAAAAGTCAAGATAACAAACCTGTAAAGAGCTTTACATCTCCTAAAAACTCTGAAACCCATTGATTTTTCAATTAAAAGTCTGTAAAACCCCCACTTGGGAGAAAAGAATTGGCCCTCGGAGCTTGGGACAAATTAATGCAATGTAAATATTTTGCACCTATGTGTGAACTCGGGAAGGAGAAGGGGAGGGGAGAGGAGAAGAGGAAGAAAAGCATGATATTCGAAACTGGCTAGAATGTTGGGAATTTTTTGGGGATCATATATATAGACTGACAGGAGAATGATGAAAGTATTTCTCATTCATATTTTCTTATATAATTTGTTTACATCAGCTTGCTTTTGGTGTAGACTTGGGCTAAGGTAAGTAAGATTTTAAAGTCCAAAAAAATCATTCATTGTTTCTCAGAGGGTATAGTCAGATAGAGCGCATTATGTGATAGGGCTTATAAAAGTGATAATAAATGTCAGGATACAAAGAGATACAAAGAGATAAACAAAGTTTTGACATCAACTTACATCACTTTCAGCTGTAAAGGCTTTAGCTGCTGTTCCACCAAGTTTCAAGATCTTTTCTCCTTCTTCTAAGGCTCCTTTAGTTTCTAGGCACAAAGAAGAAAGGATCACAATAGATAGATGGCAATAACGACGATCAATTTTCGCACTAGTTTACACCCAGCCTACACTAGTATCCACCCACTGATAGATGACCCTATTTGCACTTTCTAAATAGAGATAACTGGCTTTCCTTACATTATTTGTTACATATGCATTCAAAATATTGTATACTTTATCGACATTGTGATTATTTGGGGAAATGTGACTGATTTTAAGGAGAAATAAACAAACCATTTACCCCCCCCCCCCTAAAAAAAGGAAGATTGATGATGATTATCCCAAACCAAACAATTTCTCTTCTTATGAGGCTTTATTATATTTTGCTGTGTCATAAGAAGCCCCGGCTATTTTTTTCTTCTTGTTGTTTCAATTTAAATTCTGTTTACATTTCATAGAAGCTTCAGTTTTCTATTATAAGTTCTTGTCACTTTTTAGAAGTACTTTTGTTGAAATAAATGTTGCATTTCATCACATTTCTTTCTCTGTATTTGATTTTGTTTATGTTTATTATAATGTATACTTGGTATTCATTCAACTTCCAACAATGTTTTGTTTAGCCTTAGGCCTACTTTGTTTTTGCTCTTTACACATTTCTTTATTTTCTTTAATTTCATTCTTCTTTATAATTTTCCTTTCCATGCCATTGTTACACCTCTTTCTCTAATTCCATAAATTCTTCATATGGAATAATATGTTTTTCATCCTCATGCTCCTAAAATAATTTTCACGTTCACATTACTCTCCATTCTCAATCAACAACCATCATAAACTATAGGATTCAAACAGTATGCAATATAGAAGCAGTGAGATTCAAGGCATTTTCTGATACTGTATTCTCATTTCAATTAAGTATATTTTTATTTGTTTCCTTTTTATAAATCTTCTTTTCAAGAAACTTATTTGTATTATATTTTGTGCAAAATTTAATATTCAAACAATTCAACATATCGAATGAGACAGAAAAAAATTAAACCTTATAGTCTAGGAGATAGGGGGCTTTATTCAGAATTTTTGGTGGGGAAGGTTTGACAAGCTTATCCGGGGTAAAACTGATTCCAAAAATGTCACTCTTATTGACCGTACTCACGCCATTTTGGTCATTTTGGCCAAATTTTGACCAAAATTGACCATTTTGACCACTCTTTGGAAAATGGTCCCTTAACAGACTGCTTTTGTAGCCACATGCAATTAAAAGGGTCTATCTTAAGTAAAAATGCACACAAATTTCAGATAAAGTGCTTTCATTTGCCAAATCACAATAGCAGTGGTCATTTTGGCCATAATTTGGACAAAAATGACAATTTTCATGATTTTTTGGCCGAAATGTGTTACAAATATTGATCAGAGCTACGACTGGATGTTTTTAAGAAATCCACATTTATTTTCAAAATGTGCGCTGGATCATAACCATCAACCTCATGTAATTTATCCATCAGTTTTGACCTATGAGGGTCATTTTGGGTACTTTAGACATAACTGACCATTCGCGCAGTTTTGCATTATTAACTGCTCAAATAGGCAGGAAATTGAGGTCTTTAGCATGTTTTATTTCTTCCCTTATAAAATGAGAATGCATTTAAATGTCCTACTTGTGTAGAATTTTATGCTGATTCCTAATATATCAGTCTTAATGACCCTATTTAACAGTTTAAGGTCATTTTGGCCACTTATGGCCCTTAAAATGACCAATGGCATCAGTTCAATTTATCCAAAAAAACTTTGAATGTTACCAGAATCGTTACAAGGGCATACTGTGACACCTAACATTGGTGTATTAATCCTTTAAATTTAACATCTCAAACGTATTTTGACCTCATGCAATTTATTCCATCAGTTTTGACCTATGAGGGTCTTTGGCGTACTTTAGACACAACTGACCATTCGCGCAGTTTTGCATATAATAAACTGCACATAGACAGGAATTTGAGGTCTTCAGCGTGTTTTATCTTCTTCCCATATAAAATGGAAATGCATTCAAAGGTTCATCTTATGTAAAATGTGATGCTGATTCCAAATATATCAGTCTTAATGACCCTATTTAACATCTTAAGGTTATTTTGGCCACTTATGGCCCTTAAAATGACCAAATGGCATCAGTTCAATTTATCCAAAAAAACTTTGAATGTTACCAGAATCGTTACAAGGGCATACTGTGACACCTAACATATTGGTGTATTAATCCTTGAAATTTAACATCTCAAACGTATTTTGACCTCATGCAATTTATTCCATCAGTTTTGACCTATGAGGGTCATTTGGCGTACTTTAGACACAACTGACCATTCACGCAGTTTTGCATAATAAACTGCACATAGGTCTTCAGCATGTTTTATCTTCTTCCATATAAAATTGAAATGCATTCAAAAGTCCATCTTGTGTAAGTTTGATGCTGATTCCAAATATATCAGTCCTTATGACCCTATTCAACAGCTTAAGGTCATTTTGGCCAATTATGGTCCTTAAAATGGCCAATAACATCAGTTCAATTTATCCAGAAATACTTCGAATGTTACCAGAATCTTAACAAGGGTGTGCTGTAATACCCAACACTGGTGAATGAATCCTTAAAATTGAGCACCCCCAAAGTTGACTACCTTGGTCATTTTGGCCACCTTGACCCCCCCCCCCCCCCCCCCCCCCCCGGCCAGCCCTGCTAATTGTGTATGTTAATTCAGGTTATATCGAACATGGTGAGGAGAAATTTTGGATTGCGTTAATATTAGCATCAATTATTGTTAAATGGGGAAGTTTGAAAGCTTCTTGGTGGAAATCAATGAAATTATTCCACACAGACCAGTGTTATTGGTATAACTATTGGACCCTCTGGTCATTTTGACCACGTTTCTCTCAATATTGACCAGTGACCATGGACCCTAGGAATCTCCAATTAGTGGAGGGATCAGCTAAGAGAGAGACCACACATGCTTTGATGAGTCAAAAAGGGCTCAAATGCTGGTCAGTATCATTATCAGCATGAGCTACCAATAATCGGTGAAGAGTGTTGATAATTGTGATAAAATCCTTTACATCGAGCATACATAAGGTTGTTTGACCATGCACCGTGGTCATTTACATGATTTTAGCCACCTTGACCACACAGTAAATATTTATGTAAACTTCACATATATGGGGCAGCAAATTCAGGAATGAGACATTTTAGCATCATTTACATGTTATGTTAAGACACTTTTCTAGATTAATGTAGATTAATGATTCCAAATATATTAGTCTCAATGACCATTTATGAGCTAGTGGTCATTTTGGTCGCTTTTGGTCCCGAAAATGACCAATCACATTTGCATGTATCAAAGAGGATTCAAATGTTGTTGTCGCTCCGTATTGTTAATAAGATGTATTATATCAATTATTGATTTCAATATGATATGACTAATAGCACATTATCAAAATTTTGAAACCAATTTGGCAATTTTGACTATTTATTGCATGTATGACTTTTGTAAATAAACATGACAGGAGCAATTGTGGAAATGCGTTCAATCCCTTTCGATTGGAAATATCACAAGCTCACCTTGAGTAAAAAATTGTGCCAAATACCTCACCACTGTGTAATATGGCCCAAGTGGTCATTGAGTAGCCATAACATCATTCCCTCCTTTTTAATTTAAATATACAGATAAATATATTCTAGAGGAAGGCACTAATCCTGAATTCAAAGGTGCGTCATTACAAAGCTATTGGTCAAAGTGAATTTCACGAATAGATTTGACCATGATGCATTTTTATTACCTTTGCCATTTTGTATAATGTTTCACAAACCTCACATTGGCATGATTGGTAAAGTTGAAAGTGGAAAATTTGCCCTAAATTGTTAAAGAGTGACCAAATTCGGCACAGATAATAATTTCATATAGAGAATGTGTTTTATTACCCAGTACGTCTTCAAAAGAAGGGTAAATTTGCTGCTCACCAATCATGCCAATGTGAGGTTTGTGAAGCACTGTACAAGAAAAAACAAAGATGGTAAAAATGAATGATAGTCAAAACTCTTTGTGAACTTCACTGTGACATATTTTGCTTTGTAATGATTCTCAGTACAACTTGACTTTAAAGAAGGAACATAATGCTGGCTATTTAGGAACATACAGTGATCAAAGGGGCCACAGTAGACAGTCACATGATATTTGGCACAATTTTTACTCAAGGTGATCCTTTAATATTTCCCATCAAAAGGGATTGAACGCATTTCATCATGTTCATAGACCTACAATTGCTGCTAAGTCATGTTTATTTCAAAATTCACACATTGGATAAACGGTCAAAGTAACCAAAATGGTCACATTTTGATTATGTACTATTAGTAATATCATATTGAATTAAATAATCTGTCACTGATTATGATTGATACAACAAATCTTACAAAAATATAGAGCAAGAACATTGGAATACTTTTGATACATGTAATTGTCATTGCTAATTGTAGGGACCAAAAGTGAAAATGACCACTAAGTAGTCATTAAGACTGATATATTCTAAATCATTGTATTAATCTGGTGCAGAAAGTTTTTGTAATATGTCCTATCTAACATCATTCTTGAATTCGTTCCCATGAATTACAAAATGGTCAATGTGCCTGAAATCATGAAAATGACCAAAGTGCATGGTCAAACAACCTTATATATACTTGATGTAAAGGTTTTTATCACATTCATTAAACTCTTGATTATTGGTGTAGTGGCTCACGCTGAAAATTATATTACGCAACATTTGAGCCCTTTTTAAATCAAATAATGTGTGGTCACTAGAAATTATTGAGGAAAAGTGATCAAAATTACCACAAATTCCAATAGTTCGGCCAATAACACTGATTCATATGGAATCATTGCATTGATTTTCACCCAAAAGCTTTCAAACTTTTCCCATTTAACAATAATTGATGCTAATATTAACACAATCCTGAATTGTCTCCTCACTATGTTCACGAAAGGCTAATTTAGTATACACATTGGGCAGGGGACAATCTGGCCAAAATGACCAAGGTTGTCAAAATATTTTTGGGACACTCAATTTAAATGATTAATACACCAGTGTTAGGTGTCACAGCACACCCTTGTAACGATTATAGTAACATTCAAAGTATTTTTGGATAAATTGAAGTATTGAACAGATGGTATTAGTCATTTGGGGGCCAAAAAGTGGCCAAAATGACCATGGGGTCCTTAAGACTGACATATTGGGAATCAGCATGAAATTCTACACAAGAACGACCTATGCATCATTCCCATTTTATAAAGGAGGAAGATAAAGCACACTGAAGACCTCAAATTCCTGCCGATTTGCACAGTTATTATGCAAAATTGCACGAATGGTCAGTTACCCAAAATGGCCCTCATAGGTCAAAAGTATAAACTAATGATATAAATTCCATGAGGTCAAAATACTTTTGAAATGTTCATTTCAAAGGATTAATACACCAATGTTAGATGTCACTTAGATGTCACAGCACATCCTGGTAACGATTCTGGTAACATTGAGGTCTTTTGGATAAATTGAACTGATGTTATTTGTCATTTTTATGGCCATAAGTGGCCAAAATGACAATAAGGTGTTCAATAGGGTCATTGAGGCTGATATATTTAGAATCAGCATAATATTCTATACAAGATGGACATTTGCATTCCCATTTTATAAGGGAAGAAGATAAAACACGCTGAAGACCTCAAATTCCTGCCTATGTGCGAATGGTCAGTTATGTCTAAAGTACCCCCAAATGACCCTCATAGGTCAAAACTGATGGAATGAGGTCAAAATAATTTTGAGATGTTCAATTTAAAGGATTAACACACCCCAATGTTAGGTGTCGCAACACACCCTTGTAACGATTCTGGTAACGTTCGAAGTATTTGGGGTAAAATGAACTGTATATGTGCACTTTATTATGCAAAACGTCGTGAATGGTCAGTTATGTATAAAGTACCCCCAAATGACCCTCATAGGTCAAAACTGATGGAATGAATTACATAAGGTCAAAATACTTTGTGAGATGTTCAACTTAAAGGATTAACACACCAATGTTGGCATGATTAGGTGTCGCAGCACACTTGTAATGGTTCTGGTAACGTTCAAAGTATTTGGGGGTAAAATTAACTGATGTCATTGGCCATTTTAAGAGCCATAAGTGGTCAAAATGACCACAAGCTATTAAATAAGTTTATTATGACTGATATATTTGGAATCAGCATAAAATTCTACACAAGTAGGACATTTAAATGCATTCTCATTTTATAAGGGAAGAAGATAAAACATGCTAAAGACCTCAATTTCCTGCCTATTTAAACAGTTAATAATGCAAACTGCGCGAATGGTGAGTTATGTCTAAAGTACCCAAAATGACCCTCATAGGTCAAAACTGACGGAATAAATTACATGAGGTTGATGGTTATGAATTAGCGCACATTTTGAAAATAGATGTGGATTTCTAAAAAACATCCAGTCGTAGCTCTGATCAATATTTGTAACACATTTCGGCCAAAAAAATCATGAAAATTGTCATTTTTGGCCAAATTATGGCCAAGATGACCACTGCTATTGCGATTTGGCAAATGAAAGCACTTTATCTGAAATTTGTGTGCATTTTTACTTAAGATATACCCTTTTAATTGCATGTGGCTACAAAAGCAGTCTGTTAAAGGACCATTTTCCAAAGAGTGGTCAAAATTGTCATTTTTGGTCAAAATTTGGCCAAAATGACCAAAAATGGCGTGAGTACGGTCAATAAGAGTGACATTTTTGGAATCAGCGCACAATTTTACCCCGGATAAGCTTGTCAAACCTTCCACACCAAAAATTCTGAATAAAGCCCCCTATCTCCTAGACTATTAAAGATTAACCGTTGTCA
Source organism: Lytechinus pictus (assembly GCF_037042905.1). NCBI lineage: Eukaryota > Metazoa > Echinodermata > Echinoidea > Temnopleuroida > Toxopneustidae > Lytechinus > Lytechinus pictus. The sequence goes on from NC_087247.1 coordinate 21,985,122, forward strand.
TGAACACATTCATGTCCAGAAAGAGTATCCTTGCCCAAATAATATGATGCTATTTTCATGTGGGATATGTTCATTGCCTGGCATGGATAACCAGTAGGAAATCTTTGCTGAGTTGTAAAATTAGATTTTACATCACATCCTGATTACCGGGTATCAAAGCATTTGCAATGTAAAAATTATTTAGAATTATTTGGGAGAAGTTACATTTTAATAGTTGTGTGTTCATGATGTGTTTTGTCAGTAACTTTGTGATTTTTTAGGTGAAATTTTTTAATGACTCACTCGGGACATCAAAATAGCATATAAGATAAGATATAAGATATTTTTAAATTCTACAACTTGAGAAATAATAATACATTGTATAGCGCACTTTCCATCTTGATTAGATGCTCAAAGTCAAGGCGCTTCAGAGCAGAACAAAACAAAAAACTATTTACATATAATACATGTCTGAACTATAAGTCAATGTCTATCAAAAATCAATCTTGAATCATATTATCTTTAAAACAGGTTTGACAATTGATTTTTTTTTTCTCCAAAGAACGTTTCACATGTAATATGATTTAATGATGTAATATGAATAAGCATGTCACATGAATAACAGTCCACACGAATAGCAAATAAAATATGAAGCTGACAAATGGAACAGCATGCATGGGAACATGAGTGTCATATGTGACAATGAATTTCACATCTAAACATTTGTAAATATGAAGATAAAATACACATAGAAGATATTAATACACATGACTGAAAAAAGGAGTGAGAAAAGGGTCAGGTGACTGTGCATTGCAACAGAAGCAGCAGGAATCTATCTGTTATAGCAACAATAACTAAACACATTCTCAAAGCAAACTTTTTTTTTTTTAATCTTCAATTTATGTGAACAAATGAATATTTTCATACATGATAACAAAAATACATGTACACAGCCCTTCAAAAGCTTGGGAATACCTGTATCTAAATCATTGAAGCACTATAAACTACATCATAGCAAAGAAAATTGCTCAGGTACATGCAGCGCAACTATGACCTTTGACCTGCAGGCAAGATTTTGTAAGAAATCTTGTTTGAATCACTTTTCTTGGCCCAAATAGAAATCCTAATGTCAGGTTTGCTACTGAAAATGTAAAAGCAAAAAAAAAAACAGTAATAAAAATGCTGCTGGAGGAAATCTATTCCAATTTTACATAAAATAATTTTAAAACTCTATTTCTTTTTGTGATTGAAACTGAAGATATTTCCCTCGGTATTAAAATAGTCAATCACTAAGACAAACTACACAGATCTTATCAAAGAGATCAGATGCAGTTTAAGTTCAATTTTGATAATAAAAACAGTAGCGCAGAATGCTAAGATTATTACACCTGTACTACCTGCAGTATTAACATGTAAACATGTAGATATGTTTTTAATTGCTAAAAGGAAACTCAATAAACTTTTGCTACCATTACTTTATATGGTAAAACTCAGGGTTATTTCTTTTCCTCATTTTACCCTGTACAAGAACTCTCATAGAAATAGACTTAGAAATTGATTCTTCGGCATTTGTTTCTTCTCACTACTATCTCATGCTGAGTTTTCATAATAATACATGGCCCAGCATTTGGGCCCGGCCTTTGGACAGCCTCTGACAGGCTTTCAGGCATTTTACAGGTCTGCTGGTCAAAGGTGGTAACGGCCATACCTGATCAAATTTTGATGCAGTCAGGTTTAAAATACTCCTAGATGGTTGAAATCATTGACAAACTTTCATGATCATAGGATGCAATACTGGTAAATAAACTAAAATCTACCAATTCTATCAATATTAAAGGTGTTCCTAATCATAAGGGGAGTGTATAGTATCAAAAAAAAAAATTCCTTCAGTTAACAAAGATTTTATTTTGCACACCTCGCAAAGTACATGTCATTTCAAAGTGTGAAACAGTAATATAGCATAAGTACAGAACCAAATTATTTTCCTTCCCATTTCTTCTGTTTGAATTTTAGTCTGTCAATATTATATACAGTGGTGCTAAAAAGTTAGTGAACCCCACTAGAAAATGCACTCTTTTATGCTGAGCTGAGCATAGACAACAACACTACAATGTCCGGCGAGCCCAGATAAAAAAACTCTGTTGAATGTAATATTTTAAATGTCTAAAAGAAGGCATAATTTGAACACTTTCAAATATATTCATTTTCTGGTGGGGTTCACTAACTTCTCAGCACCACGGTACATACATGCAAGTACATATATACAAATAAAATCTTACGTAACGGTAATATAGAAATACAACATAAATATTTCAAATATAAATATCAAAATAGGCAAGATAACTGTCTATATACAATAAGGGTTATGTCAAATAGTAACACGAAACAATTCAATAGAAACTACACTTAAATGTATACTTATGAACATCTTCAATGGGAATATCAAAAAGGGCAGAACACTGGGGATGGATCCATGCCTTGTAATAATCACATCTCACCCACTTGATCATCATTGATCAACATACATTCTGGATATACATACAACTCATCCTCTACTATTGTACTCTTCTCACTTCACTTAATACCACTCTTGTTCTTCTTTCTCTCAATCCCTACCTCTCTTTCTTACTTCTCTTTCGCTTTCCACTCATAAATTTCTCTAATCCACTCTAACTTCTATTTCATTCTTATCTCCAGTGTTTTAAATATCCTCTCTCCAAGTTCTTGCTGTCTTTTTTATTGCTCCTTTTCAAATTCCTTCCTTCTCTCCGTTTCAACTCTCTTGTGGTCACGCTCCTCCTTTCACTGTTTTCCCTCTCCTCTGCTCCACAGCATATCTGATAAACGCCTCTCCACTAATTGCCTCAGGCAGATGTCTTTTTCATCTCCTTTGATTCGCGAATTAAATCATATAAACAAGGTATTCTTCTACCAACGTCGAGATGAACATCTTGTTTAGAGGTCTCTCTAGACATGGAGCTACACCATGGATACAAGAGGGATCCATGGTGCTACCAACTCCATATTCCCGATGGGGCTGACAATGAAGACGGTGCATCATTGTCAGGTTCATCGGGTTGAGATGACCTCATGTCATCATCCTCGGGAATGAACGCATCATTCCAGGATGATGGAATTTCTCTTCCTGGGGTATCCTATCCATACGATCGACAAAGCAATACAGGTCCGCTGGGCAAAGTAGATCTTAACTGAATGCTTTGTAAATTGATAGATTCCTGCAGCTTGAAAGAAGCAGCAATTGTTGGCTTTCACAGGAGCTCCTGCCAAGCGCTCACAAACGTGTTAGAGAATGTTGTTCTTGTGATGTATTCACTGGGATTACAGTAATGGAACAGCTCCTCTGCTCTGTTCGACGATGCCTTCAGAGATTGGAACACCGACACATCACACTGCTGGATGATGTGCGTCGCATTGGGAGGAAATCAGTCCAAAAGAATCTAATTGGCCTCACAACGCTTGGCTACCGCCAGGGTCTGATGTGCTAAAAGGCCATCAATGAGCAGGGGCACTGAAAGGGTCACTCTCATCTGGACCAGATAGGGCTGGAAAAGATTAGCAATGAAACCATTAAAGGCTTTACTATCCATCCAGCCTTTTGGTCCTAGCAAAGAAAGAGCCCCTTGGAACTCATTGGTATGCTGTTCCATCACCCTGGTATCCAATCACTAGTGGCAAAAAAACTGCCACCCGCGCATGCTGTTACAAGCACATTTACCTGCCCTTTGTCAGCCTCCTTAAACTGCTAAACTACCCACTCTCCTTTAAGGGACAAGACCAAGTCCGATGCTCTACCACCAAGGAGGAAGCCTGATTTGTCAGCATTGAACAGCAGATCCAGCTCCTCAGGAATGCTTCTTGCATTGTGTGCTTCTAAGAATTCCTCCAATTCTTGCAACCCATCTGTGAATGGAGGAGAAACAAAAATGTATTGGGAATGGCATCACTTATTACATTTTGTCCAAATTTATTTGAGTAATATATTGGTTGTATTTAATAGGCAATTAATGAAAATCTTGATGAAATGTATGGGCAAAATGTCATATTCATGGAAACTGACTCATTTCCTAGGAGAATTAAAATATTGATGGAAGAAGAAGAGGAGGGCATATAAGCAACATGTTGCTTAGTAAAGGAATACATATTACACCAATTTTAACTTGAAATATACATGATTGTGAAGACATACCTGTTTATTTGATTCTTGGTAACTTCTGTACACTCCTTTCCAATTGATTGTGGCTTGCAGAATACTAATTTAGGATGCTCGGCATGAAAACGGTTCCACCTACATCCCCAAGTTGCTACTCCACAAAAAGGGGTTCGACCTGCCATCTATGTAAAACATTTTCTTCATGACCTGATTAGGAAGGAGAGGGGCAAAGATTATGATTTATTCTCTATGTTTTTTTATTGGAGTCAATATCATTTGTAATTTTCTTGAAAGATCATAGAAAGTGATAAATGTTAAATATTAACCATTAGTTAATTCATGTATGAGCTATAGAGTAATTTATATACTTATACCATTATTAAAGGTGTACTCTGAGCTGAATATATCTAACAATGAAGTAAAATCCACAGAGCAAAATGCTGAAAATGTCATCAAAGTTTGATAACAATAACTTTAAATTTTAAAGTTTTATTTATTTATTTATTTATTACGTCTTATTTTACCAGGGTGACTCTGTCAGTGGTTCAAACACTGTTATACTTAGAGGCCCTGGAATACAATAACAAAAAATACATTAGAAAACAATTACAGAACATGCACATAAAACTTATTGTCATCTACATATAGTTCAGTGGAGTGGAATCAGCAACCACATGGTGTCAGGCACGTGAAATTGTTTATTGGTATACTAAAGTTGGTTAGAAATATATATATGTAAGATATATTTTACTGTATTAGGTGAGTTAGTCATTTACTAAAGGAATTTCATGAGGGGTGTTACCTAGTTTTGGGTCACTTTCCAGAATCTTGCAGTAAATGTGTGTTTAGAAGGTGCCTGCCTTACATCATGCGGTAAACGATTCCACTCCACTGCACCAACATGGGAAAAAGCTTGTTTGCCAGAATTTGTCCTTGCTTTTGGTATCAAAAGTCCATCAGTTATTGCAGCTCTGGTTCTGTAACTATGAATAGAATTCGCTTTGTCAAATAAATTGGTCAGGTAATTTGGTGCCTGACCATTTATAGCTTTGTATACTAGCTTACATCTTTGCATTTTCCACTGATTTTCAATTGATGTCCAGTTCAACTGACTCAAAACATAATCTGTGGAAGTACGTGTACCAACTCCAAGGACAATTCGTGCCATTCTTTTATGTTGTTTCACAAGCGACTCTTTGGTCGCAATTGCACAATTTGACCAAGCAGTGCTGGAGTAGTCGAACAATGGCAATACCAGAGCATTTGCTAGCATATTGATACTATCTAGTGGTAAAAATTGTTTCAATCTTCTCAATAGAGCTAATCTAGGTCCAATTGTTTTACTAACATGTTGTAAGTGATCCTTCCAATTTAGGGCAGGATCTAATATTACACCTAAGTATTTGTAGCTGTCTACTTGCAGTACTACATGATTGTCCAAATGTAATGAAAGGGGTCTGTTCGTACTTGCTAATTTCTGGGGTGTTCCAAAAATCATAAATTGTGTCTTAGTGGGGTCTAATCTTAGTCCATTATTATTAACCCAGTTACTGATGTGTTTCAAATCTTCGTTAAGTACAGTTTCGAGATCTTCAATTTTCTTTGCACTGTAAAAGATAATAGTATCGTCAGCGTACATCATCACACTACTTTTTGAGGTAACTTTAGGAAGGTCGTTCACCATAATCGAGAATAGGAGGGATCCGAGTATTGATCCCTGCGGTACCCCGGTTACTATAGTACCCCATGTGGACTCGGCATCCCTTACAGTTAAGCAATATTTTGAGGGAAAAAAGTTATATTCGGATCATGAATATTCATTAGGTGGGCTGATGATGTCACATCCTCACTTTCCTTTTTCTTATGTTATTACATAAATGTCCTTTTTATCATATGGCAAGTGTGAATGATATATCTTCCTTATAATGAAATAATTTGCAGCAATGAATATCTAATGCACTATTAAATCAGTTGTTAATCCTTTTTTCTTTTAGTTCTTGATGGAAAAAATTGAATAAACCTAATTTCATACAATAAAATACCAAAGAACAAGTGGGGATACCATATCATCAGTTTGCTCATTGAATAATCATGAAGACATGCCCAGAACTGTTTCACCAAAAGAATGCAAATCTTCAAAATGCCTTCACTTTGTTATTCCTTGTCCAATTTCGATCATATTTTCAGTGCTTTGTCTGATTTTTCTTTATATGTTCAAATTGTGTTATCTTCAGCCTCGAGTACCCCTTCAATCTAATGAGTTTTCTAACTTCATGTCTATTTATCATTACTATAGATGTCATTAGTTGCATTATTGTAATTATTAGCAGTATTACAGATTATAGATCATTGTAATTATCATGGTATTATAATTTTTTTATTAACAATGATATCATTGCTGTTATTATTATTATCATTATTAATAAATTATTATTATTATCAAATTATTACTATCATTATCATAATTATTATCATTATAATTATTATTTTTATTATCATTATTATCATTATTATTACCATACCATTATTATTATTATTATTAATATTATTATTTTTATTATCATCATTATTATTATTATTATCATTATTATTATTATACTATTATCATAATGATTATGATGATTGCTATTATAATCATTATCATTATTATTCTAATTATCATATTATTATATTATAATTATAATACTATAATAAGCAGCAGTGGCTCAGTAACCTTTAACAATATTACCAGAATTACAATATTGTCATGATTATTACTGTTGTCCCTTTTCATGGCTTTTAAAGGACAAGTCCACCCTGGGCAACAAAAAGTTGGTTTGAATAAAAAGAGAAAAATCCAACAAGCATAATACTAAAAATTTCATCAAAATCGGATGTAAAATATGAAAGTTATGACATTTTAAAGTTTTGCTTAATATCACAAAACAGTTATATGCACATCCAGGTGGGTATGCAAATGAGGAGACTGATGATGTCATTCACTCACTATTTCTTTTGTATTTTATAATATGAAATAGGGAATATTCTATTTTTTCTCCTCATTGTCAAGTGAAACAACAATTAATTCCTCCCTGAACAAATGGAATGAGCATTGTTTAATACTATATGACTCAGGCAAGTTGGTCCTTATTGTCAAATCTGTAAAAAGTGAAATAATGTATAATTCAAACAATAAAAAACAAAAAAAATAGTGAGTGAGGGACACCATCGACTTTCTCATTTGAGTTGTGCATATCACTGTTTTGTGAAAATTAGCAAAACTTTAAAGTGTCATAACTTTCTTATTTTACATCCGATTTTGATGAAATTTTCAGCGTTTTGCTAGTTGGATTTTTCTCTATTTATTCAAATTAACATTTTTCTGGGGTGGACTTGACTTTTAAAAGAAGAAAATACTTTTTTTCTTAATTACAATCAAGAAGTACTATGAAGAAGTATTTTGCTTACGGATTGGGTATCTCCTCTAGTCTGACCAAAACTGATTCTTCCCAGTTTTCCACAGTCCAGACCACAATCTCCTCTTCCTCCTTCTTCATCAGGTAAGGTAACAGACTAAATTTGGCCATGACTGGTGCTTTTCTCGAGAACTTATCCCACACTATTTCTGATTGATAGCTCTCCAAAGCGAATTATTTGCAATGCCGAGTTGATGTCTTCTTGCCTTCATTTCAGCGTAGGGGCATGATCTAAGGGTGAAATCACATTTATATTCAATAAATTTAAAAGTATAGAGTATTTATCAAAAATTAATATTTTACTAGAACAAACAGACTAGACTATCATGTTGACATCAACTACTTCAGACTAATGACATATTCATCTGTCGGTCATTATCTTAACTTTTAACCTCACCATCATGTTAGTTCACCAACTTCATTTTAATTGTTTCCTTCATTATTACAGTTATTATTTAACCGTCAACATTTTCCTTCAGAACATCTTCACCATTACCATCTTCAGAACTATAATGATACAAACTTGAGAACCAATAGTCAGTGAAATCACAACCAGCTACCACTATCATCACCATCACTATCATCATCACAGCCATCATTCATCCTTACCATACTCTCAATCATTATTATCATCATCATCACCACCAATACGTCACGGTCATTGTTATCACAAATGTGATAATAACATGATAATCATTAAGATTGTTAATCATCACTACCAACACACCAATTATTATCACTATCTACAAATCATTAACATCACAACCTAACAACGACCACCATCATCATCAATCATCATCATCGTCATCATCATCATCATCACTATAGGATATTGTATTGCGCACATATCCACCCAGTTAGGTGCACAACGCGCTCCTATATTATCCCGGCGAAGCTCAGCAACCAGTTCAGGTGCTCACAGCGTTTTGAGGAATTACTATGCCATGGATTGGATTCAAACTCACAGTCCTGTTTCAAAGTCTGGAGATTAATCCACTGGGCCACAACGTTTCATATCAAATAATCATCATCATCATCATTAGTCACTAGTCATCATCATCATTTACATCCTGATATTATTCATTTGGAATATCATCATCACCATCCCCCTAATTTCTTAATGACAGTCGTCATCAACTCATTATCACCATCATTAACATCATTGACATCACTCATATCATTGTCATCACCATCACCTGCCCACCATAACTATTCCACCATTACTAATATCATCAATTTATCATTATCATTTACATTATTACCATTTTTTTTAAACTACACCACAGCCATGCATGATCATCAATCATCAGTAATCGTTATCAGTGTCATCATCATCATTAGACCCGGGAGGAAAAGCTCGGAATCATTGAAGCATTCAATCAGTTAACCATCAGTCAGCAACAGGCTTCTACTTTTTACACTAATCGAATGTTGATTACTGATTAATAAGAAATATGAGAGTACATGGCTGTAATCTTTGAAAAATGAGAATGCAAAATAACAAATGAAATTTATCCCAAAATTCTATGAATTCCAAACATTGTAACTCTTTCAAGACAAAACATTAGACAATGAGGTAGAGCTGTACCAGCGGCTGTGCATCATTCATCTGTATTGATGTGCAAGTAAATGGGCGCTGTACTGGGACACTCGACTGAGTCAGCTTCGAGTCAGCTCACTCATTACGCGTGACCACCTGTTAAGAAGGTAAACTTTTTTGTGATTTCTGATTATCCAGGAATCTGGATTGTTCTAACCATTCGATCGTTTACCCTGTCATACAATCCAATGTCAAAAAGAGTATTTATCCCAGGCCCAGGACTAATAATCATCAATCACTATCATCATCATTCTCCCCAATTATCATCATCATGGATCCCCATCATCATCACAATCATCATCATTATCATCATCAATTATACTCATAACCAGCAGCAGCAGCATCATCATCATCAAGATCATTCACTTATTTTAGATCATCATCACCATCCGTAACATTATATTATCACCATCTACAAAGTCATTTACTTCATAACCCATCATCATAATTAGGATGATGATGTCTGATTATTACGAATACGATCATGATTGATGATAATGATGATCACGATGATAATGAATGATTGTTCATCATCATCATGATGAAAAACAACATTTATTTTGATGATAAATGATTGATGATGATGATCATAATCATTTAGATCACAACATTATTAATTTAGATTATCATCACCACAATCCCCACTGGCTCATAAATTATCAATCGATAATTATCATCAAAATCCATCATATACTCATATTACCTTGTTCATTAAGTGATAGACATGCAGGAATAACCGTCGTTTCTGGGGATTTATTCAACAATTTCTGACATTTTACTATCATCCCCATTCTTGAGTTAACACAGTTCAGCGTAACAACCAAAACAGAGACTGAAGCTTTTAGTCTAATTAAATGAGTGATCCAGACAATCATCATCTTCATGATCATGTCGTCATCATGGTCATGAAGACATGATCATCAGAAAATGGAAATCATCATATTATTTAAAAAATATCATCATCATCATCATCAGACATCATCATCAATTTATCATCACCATCACCATTTAGATCAATACATCATTCATTAATCACCACGCTACCCTTTAAGTTTTGTGTGTTTGTGATCGACACGAGAGTAATTCTGGGGATAGGGAAAACTTTACTGACATGGGAGCACACGAGTGGGACTTACCTCGTAAAAATGTCTGCAACAGTGTGCCAGTGGCTAGTATTTTGTTGTTTTATGAGCGTACCTTTGTCACATCATCATGAATCAAGAATGATCGGCGGCGAAACGATTTACAGCTGCAGTGAATTTCTCCAGGGCTATGGATAGAACTTCTAACATTTTGTTACGCCTTAATTCGTAACGTCTTTCTACTACGTTACACTTCTCCGACTCCACCCGACCCTAGACCCTCGACCGGTACCCACACACACACCCTCCTCAATTAACCATGTACCACCAGAATCGACCACCACACCCCCTCCCGACCCCTCCGAGTTACCCCCCCCCCCCCAACTCTCTTTATAAATCTTACGATTATTTTCTTCCGTTCCGATCCATTAATTCTTATTCTTAATTTATTAGTGTATTGATATACATTAACAGAAGAGAGTGCAATATATGATATGGTGTTGTCTGGTGTTTTAAAGAAATAAATGAGAAACACTCAAACGAACGAGGTTCAATTTTTATTTGTATTTAATGTTAATTCTGGTAAATACTTCGGTAATTAACAATAATAGGCTGCTCCTTCATCACTATGGCCTTATTCTAAAATGTTAAGTAATTAAGCTTCGTCCATAGAAAATATCATAGCCAAGCGTTTTGGAACCCTGTGTATGATGATGTTTATGAAGAGATGAGATACATGACTAGGGAGATCGATGCTTGAATGGTATTGTTATACATCCGAATATCTGTATCAAACGAAAATTAAAAAATATATATATATAGAACATGTAATCTCGACCCCCTTCCACACCCCAGCACTTGAAGCTTTATCTATAGATGAAGATAAGTAATTTTGAATTTTTAACAATGCACAAGAAAAAAAAATGACTTATATACATCAGCTCACAGTCCCATGCGCAATTATTAGGCCTCTTTTATAGCAATATGAGATATCACTGTTATAAAACCATTTCACAAAAAGTGTGTGTATGAATAACTTACGTGGCAACTTGGAATCAAAGCTTGCAACAAAATAATGATTCAGCTGACATTCTTAATGCTCATTTTAATCAATGAATTTACAGTTGCATAATCGTGAATTTCTTCATTCATCTGCTTTAAATTTCAACACAAAACATATTTTTTAATTGCTTGCAAAGTCGGTACTTTTGAAAAGTATGTCCCATTATCAATGAAAACAGGTATTTTGATGGGGGGGGGGGTAAGACGACCTTAATTTTATAGTGATCTTTTCTCGATTGAAGTACAAACGAAGGTGAACGAAGGTGACACTGAGACCTCACTTTTTAATAACATTCTTTCTTCTTTATTTCTTTCTTTCTTCCTCTCCCTTCTCTCTCCTCCCCCCTCCCCCACCACCCTTCCAATTTTGAACGATCATGTGGATGGTCACTCCCCCCCCCCCTTTAACATCACCCCTGAACAAAGGAAGACCTACCCTTGAACGCATGATTTTCTTCGTGCTTTCATCCTCATCTGGCGTAATCTTTGGTCATTTAAACTCTCTTCCTCTGAACTAGCATTGTTTGGCTATGTAAATAATTGATAGAGGAAACGACGATAACGCCGAGCAGGCAATGTACTGTGACTAATTGTGAGTATATACAGTCAACAAGAATATTTTTTTACACTAAAACTGCCATATTTATATGTCATTGAAAGAGAGGTTCACCATTTATGACAAAAAGATTGTTATTAAAAATACCAGAAAAACAGTAACAAATATTGGTCAATATCCATTTAAGATAACGAAAGTTATTAGAATTTTATTACAGTTTTTATTTGTGACGTCATATTTTACGAGCGGCTGCACCATACGTTATGTAATAAAAATCCATAAATTTCTTTTTTTTTTTCTTAAATGGATTATGATGTATAAAATTCTTCCATGAGCGGGTGTGAAATGATTTGTCTGTTGATATACTAAAGGTATAATAAAACCATTTCACTTTTCGAGAAAGTGACTTATCATTTTTTTTTAATTCAAAATACATGGGAAGCTGCCCGCATTATGACATCACAAGTCAAAAAAATTAAAATTCGAATAACTTTTTAAATCTTTGATGGATTTTCCTCAAACTTTTACCGATATTTTTATATTATTTCTGCTATTTTTACAATAACACTTATTTGTCAGGCCGAACTTCCCCTTTAATGACAATTTTTTTTTCATACTTTTGCCCCAATGGGCAAGTTTATTTACAAAAAAAGAACACGTTTACAGAAGTCAAATTTTAATGACATAATTGGTAATAAACCTTACTTTCGCATGCAAAGTGACACTGCATTATCAGATTCTGCATGCAAAGTGCAAGAAAAACGTTTAATCTGTAGGCTAAAGATAAATGGCTGATTTCACTGAGCCGAGTGATAATTATCATTTCCAATCAATGCCCATATTATATTTTTTTTAAAGCAGACTTACAGGTTCAGATCGAGGCTGTATTTTCTTGCCGTGAAACTTCTTGATCAGCATCTGTTCTTGAACTAGTTTTACAGCATCACGCATGCGCTCCTTGATCGGGTCAACATGACTCGACTGAAGCTCTGATTCCGCCTCTTTGATTCGTCGCTTTCGTTCCTCCACGCATGCGTTGTCTGCAAGTTGACTGTTTCGACTAGTTTGCGGTTTGGGGAGGGTTGGAAAAAAGTTATCAATATTATAAAACATCATGTAAAGATAAAAAGATATACTTTCAAAGCAAAATAAAGCAACAACAAATATACTACATGCTGCTGATACTACTACTATTACTACTCCTACCACTCCTACTACTCCTACTACTACTACTTGTACTACTACTACTACTACTACTACTTCTTCTACTACTACTCCTACTACTACCGCTTGTACTACTACTACTACTACTACTACGACCACTACTGCTACTACTACTACTGCTACTGTTACGTTACTACTACTACTACTACTACTGCTACTACTACTACTACTACTACTAGTCTACTATTACTACTACTACTACCTCTACAACTTTTACTACTACTACTACTACTTCTTCTACTACTACTACTACTACCTCTACATCTACTTCTACTACTACTTCTACTACTACTACTACTACTACTACTACTACTACTACTACTACTACTACTACTACTACTGCTACTACTACTACTGCTACTGTTACGTTACTACTACTACTACTACTACTGCTACTACTACTACTACTACTACTAGTCTACTATTACTACTACTACTACCTCTACAACTTTTACTACTACTACTACTACTTCTTCTACTACTACTACTACTACCTCTACATCTACTTCTACTACTACTTCTATACTACTACTACTCTACTAGTATACAATTCTTATATATTTCGCACAACAGGGCTGAGTTGTGTAAAATATACTTACCAATGTAGAAGTTCTCCCAGAGCTTCCCCCATCATGACCTCAGTCCTTGCCCGACATGTTTCCTCCTCTTCTGCTTCAGCTAACTATGACAAGTGACCAAACAAGAAAGAGATAGAAAAAAAATGTTGCTGAAGAAGTATGGAAGTACAGTAATGAATAAAGTAGTTTTAGGTATAGGTCTAACACAATCTTATGTAGATGTGAAACGATTGAGACGTGTAACTTAAAGAGGCAAACATTTTGAAAGGGAATTGTATTGTATTGTATTTATTTTCCGTCAATTAAAAATAATAACAATGATATATATATTTACAATTACAAAGAAATGATCAGTAAAAATACGGAGGGAATGCCCTACTCAGCGTTGATAACATATCAACGCTGTTTTACAGGGGGGTCCCTTACATAAATATACATGTACACATATAATACAGGAAATGAAAAACTCGGTTGACTTAAGATTAAAACATTGACAAAATGTAAAAAAGTTAGGAAGAAACATATTTACAATACATACAAAAGATAACAAAGTAAGAATTAGGGATATATTTGGAATAACAACGTGTACGGGGAATCGGTCGGGCGAATTATCCAGAAATAAATTTGCTTATTTTACCTTTTCCCTTTAAAATTAAAATACAATTTCGTGATAATTTGGTTATTTGGATGTTTTACCACTTTGCTTTTATTTCCTTTTTCATTTCTTTTTTTATCCTCGGTGTGACCGTTTTATGGGGAGGGGGACAACTAGTCCTACAACCCCTATAAGCCAGTGATTAACAATTTATTATTTAGTCTGGGTATCTTTTTCTAGTACATAGAACACATTGTAATGATAATCTTTTTAATGAAATAAAAGCGATGTGCGTTATGCTTGTTCAGAACACCACTTTAGAGGCAGTCGAAAGGCACGTCCTAACTGTGGACCGGATAATAATGTGAAAATCAACGCTCCAAAAAGGTGAGTGCGAGGGGGAAGGCTTTCGATGTTTCATCAAATTGAATCTAAAAGAAGTCGTCTCTTTCTTCGCTAGTTCATTTATCAGCTCCACTTCACTTGACTTTTTTGTGATTATGAAAATTGGAAAGAAATTGTTAACGCGCAAAAAAAATTTAAGAAAGAGGGAATGACAATGATTTCTCTTTTCGCGCGAAGTGCGGAAGCTAAAACGTCTGCATTCTTGAGGTAGTTTTAAAACCCTTCCTTGGTAAGATCAGATTTGCTTTCAAACAAATTTCGCAACGTTAAATATATTTCAATCGCAAACTAGAGAGTACGGGTACGCATGGAGAAGATATTCCTTCCCTCGCATAGCGTTGTGGCTCTGAAGTATCAGGGGCAGATGTTTCATTAAACTATGCAGGTATATCTTTAGTGCCTTCACCCGCTCTATTTCAGTTATTTTTGTTAGATTATACAATTTGATTACGAGGGAAATAGAGCTAAAAAAACTGGAATGGATGATGCAAAGAGGGTGATTATCCCTTCTCACGCGAAGCGCGGAAACCTCTATGATTTATCGAAATTTGAAAAAAAATAGGAAGATGTGTAATTTCTTTCACTCATATCAAGCGCTTCCTTTTGTATGAATAAGAAATCATTAGTGACATTCAAATTTCAAATTAAGGGCGCAAGACAAGAGATGGGTGTGAAAGAATATGGAATGAACTGTCATCAAATTAAACAGAAGTCTTTAAGTACGACATGAGTTTTATGCCCACCTCTTTTCAAATGAGTAACCTGCCTGTCCCGAAATATTGTTGTCTAGTAGTGAGCTGAAAAGCGGTATATACCCTATGGGGAGTTGTGACAGATATATGGCAGAAATAACCTGTTACGACCAGAAGGGCGGTTATTCTACTCTATAAAATCTCCAGATGTACTTGTATACTGCTTGGTAACAAGAAATACACTAGTTAGAAGCCAAAGGCGGAGAGGGGTGGGGAACCAGGCTAGAGAAATGGTGTGGGAAACAAAGGGAAATAAATAATGTAATTTTTTTATCGAGAAGAGAGAAATCATAATTTATATATGAAATTAGGAGGAGAGCGAAAACGTCTCGTTTCGGTTTTTATTTAAGTAGGAAAACTCACAGAGCTACCTTTCTTCCATTTTCTCCTTTCACCCTTCTTTTTCTCCTCTCCTCCCTTTTTTATTCTCTTAGGGTGCGTTTTATGGTCGGGGTGGGGCGACCGCCCCCTTGGCCGTACGCCTGTTGAAAAGAACACCCACATTCTCTCCTTGACCCCCCACCCCCATCTCTCTCTCTCCCTCTCTTTCTCTCTGTCCATCTCTTTCTCTCTCCATCCTTTTTTCCTGAAGACCTCAATCCTTCTGCATAAACTTACCTGTACAGTGGCAAAGGTTCTAGTAAGTTCATCCTGCATCATATCCTTGGAATCCATTGCTTTATCGTGTACGGGGTCGCTCTTTTTCTCATCTACAAATTTCTCAATTTCCTGAAGACGCCTTCGACGTTCATTTTCTTCCTGTCACAAAGATGAATAATGCCAAAAATAAATTATAAATATTTTCTTGTACTGTTATGATGATATTCTAAATATTTATTATTTTTATTATTATTTTACATTGCCCCGGTAATCAGTTCGTTTGGGGTCAAGCACCGTTCCATTTAAAAACTGACCAAGAATCAGATCAGATGTGATAAAGAAAAGCAGTAACGTGCAGATGGGGGGGGGGGCTTAGGGCGCTTACTCCCCCCAAAAAAAATCACAACCAAGAAAAAAGAAGAAAAAAAAGGGAAAGAACAGGAAAGAGAGAAGGGTAAAATATGATTAATTTTCTGAATATTGGGTCAAAATCTATCACAAAATTTGATTTTTTTTTATTTATGTCGAAATTAGGTATTTGCCCGATACGTCATATCTGGCCCTTCAATATTTTGCTTATTACGTAACTGAAGAAAAGATGATCAAATCTGAACCTTTCTGGGTCACATCTAGCCCATTCCGTGCCATTTCTAAACAGAAGTGTGGTCCTTACAAAATAATTTTTTGCGCGTCAATTTAACCCTGGAATGTGGAGTGTATAAATTAAAAGATATCCTTCTCTTTCATTGAATTAAGTATAAGCTCCGTACGAAGACGGGGCTGAAATAAATTGTTATATTCCGATCTTATTGGTCCTCTGCACGGAAATCTTTAGTAAAAGGCGAAAGATTTGTGCGTGATGCAGTGAACCCACGGATGCTAAACGAAGAAAGGGAAATCAAGATGTAAATTTAAAATAAGTATTTAGTTGATGGTTGATGAAGCTAATTTAAGATACGAATCCAAAACCCATTGGTCTTATCTCGTCATAAAAGGTAATATATATGAAATTTAAAAAGTACATATTTTTGTAGGCTTGTATGTTTTGAAATAGGCGTACACAAATATTTCCCCCATTTTGATTAGTTCGTCGAATCATTATGCATTCATTTTGACTCGTAAAGGCCGCGGTTTGCTTTATGTTCACCAGTCTGGTGAAGGAACGCATTCTAAGACGCTTGCTTTATTCTTATTCTAATTAGGAGAACATCGTTGAGTCTAGGTAAGGTTTGAACACTAACCATAATCTCAATCGTCTTCAAATATCTACATTTTGATTTCTTGATGTTCATTCAGTGTCCGTGGGTTCACTGCATTGCGCACAAATCTTTCGCCTTTTACTAAAGATTTCCGTGCAGAGGACCAATACGATCGGAAATTAACAATTTTTTCTGCCTCGTCTTCGAATGAGGCTTGCAACATTCATGCAAGGAAAGACATTTGAAAACAAAAATAGTTAACATAATCAAACTTTCATATTTCTTTGTGATTATCTTTAAAATTGTCAAATTATCATATTGTTTTAAAAATCATAAATTGTGATAAGATTGAGATATTCGTCATCCAAGCTGGTTGCTTCGCACACATCTGACTAGGTATAACTCGAAAAATAGAATAAAGCTGAAAAATATATTAAATTGGAAAGTAAAGGCAAAGCGGCTTTTATTTCTAATTCAATATTTTTCAGCGTTATTCTAAATTCATATAAAGACACCGGACAATGCACAGTTTTACTATAGTGAAATGCCCAACAAGAAGTCAATGACGGGCGGTATGCGAATGGGGGAAGTGCAGCATGGCGTCGCACATTATTTTTTTTTAAGATCTCATTTGAATTATAATTATTATAAGATTTTGTTTTTAATAATTTTCCCAATAAGGTAAAATCTGGTATGACCTTTCGTTGATCTCTCACGTCAAAACGACAAATCAGAAATTAATTGCTAAGTTCCGATCCCTGAATACCTCTACAGGTAAAACTTTAGTAATGGGAGAAAAAAAATGAGCGTTTCATGTTTTGGAGGTGGCGGTGCAGTTCCTCTTATTGTTAATTATTCTCGTCATATCCTTCTATAAGCCTTCTTACCAAAGCATGAACTTTCATGAGATGTGTGGTGCGTTTGAACGAAAGAACAAAATCATCCTTGAGCTCACGATAAAGATCGTCCACTCCGTGTTCGACTTCGTCGTGAACTTCTTCGAGGTCGTGGAAAGCTCCCATGAGTTCGGTCTCGACATAACGTCGTGCTTTGGCCACGTTCGACATCGTCTTGACTTCGGTCAGTAGGGTTTTGTCAGCTTCAGCCTTCAATATAAAATAGATTTAACCACTTACCGTGATTATGTTAAAAAGATACCATATTTTATACGAGGTATTTATGTAAGGTATTGCTGATCGAACTGGAATCATCGTAATTTAACATTAATATTTTTTTATTTTCTTCATTATTATTTTAATTCATTCCTAAACATGTGTAATTGCCATTGTTGGAATATAAGGATTCAATGAAGAGTTTCGTAATTGTCAAATGTGGAAAATAATTCATGAACAAAAATCCAAAGAAAGAGTGAAGGTGACTCTCTCATTAGCATATCACCGTGCTGTGCATATAGCTGCCTTGTGAAAAATAAGCGATTCTGCTATAACTTTCTTATTTTACCACCGATTAGATGAAGTGTTCAGTATTATGTCCGTTTGATTTTTTCCCTTTTCATTAATATTCACTTTTTCTTGCCTTTTAATGGCGTCCTTTTTTTACCGTCATCCGTACATCCGTTATTTAAAATGATATAGTTCTGTTCGCAAAATCAGAATTGAATGTTATGCTGCAGTCACATATCCCCTACGGCGGCCGTAAGGCGAGTCGAAAACAGCCGTTTTATTCATTTTTATTCAAACCACCTGTGTACCTGGGACAAGAAAAATGTTAAAACGGCTGTTTTCGACTCACCGTACGGCCGCCGTTGGGGGAAATGTGAATGCGCCATTACCTTATCAAAATCTGTGAGGTCTTCCATTCGTCGCATTCGCCATTCTCGCTCTGTATTTTCAGTCTCCTCCATAGACTTCAGATGATCAGTATGAAGGAGTTGATCTAAAACAGTATCAAGTTTCTCTTCCACTTTCGTGATAATCTCTTTTTCCTTTTTCTTCTCTGTTTTCTGAAATAAAACGTAAAACATTTACTTTTATTTTAAATATATGAAATAAAAATTTTCATGTGTAAACCAGTATTTGCATCCATGTTTTGAAACAATATGAAGATAATGTTTTAAAAAGCGTAAAATTTTTATTATTTTTAGAAGATTATACAACATAAGACCCGTTGCATTAAACTTTTGCCATGAAAAAAATCTGGCAAATAACAAAAACTCTGGCAAACAAAATTATGCCATTGAAACTTACGTATTAAAAAAACTCTGCCCCGTCCCCCAAAAAAATCAAGAGTTTTTCTTTCATGCAAAAGGCCCCTGGTAGATTCCCCCCCATGAGAAGAAAGTTTAATACTAAAACAAATGAACATTCCGCTTAAATTGCACTTAAACATTATAAGATTCAAAGTAGCTGACCGAAGGATTAAACCATTGTTTAATGTATTTGTTATATCCAATTTTATCTAAATAGTAGGGATGTTTATCTTCACCACTTATTGCCAAATAGGAATGAATAATTACCTTTGATTTATGAACAATGGATTTGAGTTCTTTATTCACTGGACTCAAAACTGCGCTTGCGCGTCTCATGTCACGTGATTCTTTCTTGATACGCCTTTCTTGTTCAGTATCAACGGCCCTGGTAAGATCAGAGAGGAGTGCATGGAAGACGAAAGAAAAGAGGATGCGAAAGTGAATGATTAAAATAAAATAAATTATTCTTTTTTCTTCCATGCACATTCAATATATTCAGACGTGGAAGCCGTCCTATTTTGTTTTGATTTTTTTCCACCCCAGGAAAGTATAGGCCTATTCGCCTACGCATGACCCCTTTAACGACTTTGCCTCTTTGTGCACACAGATTGTGACAAAAAAAATATGTAAGCCCACCCCCCCCCCCCGGCATCCATCAAGTTCATCAACATTATTCTTCACTTTTACGTGAAATTAAACATGGGCTGAATTCATCCTCTCTCCCACATTTCACCATCTCAAACTTGATGCATGTCGGATATGGCGTTATTTTCATACCAGTGACTCCATTATTTTCTGCTGCGTATTCTTGGTGACAAGCTTTGCTTCTTCGGGGTCCTAAGAAATCTGTCATAAGTACATCATTTTTATCTTCCATCTCAACGCTGATTTTCTTTTGTACTCGTTTGTGTTTTTTTGATATATCAATAAAACTAGAACATTTGATTTGATTTGATTTATCTATTTCCACATTCCAATAACAAAAGTATATACAAGTGTAATCATTGTTTCTTAGCATAACATAATAATAAGCAAATGACATAATGAATAACATATGCATATATACATTCTAACAATCTAATTGAAATATATTTATACCTGATACATTTCTTTTTTTTTATTATTAAAACAAATAGCATTTTGAAATGTGGGAGACATCTTAAGCTTAGAGCTTGAAATTGATAAAGGCCTCAAAAGGAAAGGGGAAGGAAAACCAGACAAACAGTGCATCATGAACTTGTGACTCATCTAACAACTCCACTTTCGGGGTTAGTCAGATTGCTATGGATGGAGGGGAAAATGGAAGAGAAGGCCGGAATTTTTACAAGGTGTAACATGGTAATAACTCCCAATCATAGCCTGCTAGATCGGTCCATCTACTTGATATAGGGAGGACGCCCTCTTCCGTATAGATGACTGTACAACATTCGAAAATAGAGAGGCACATTCCCCATTTCTTCCCCCCCCCCCTCGGAATCGTATCCAATTGCTCCCATTTTTTTCCAAGGCAATTTAACCATTATTCATAATTAAATTTCACCTTTTTAAATTCTAAATAGGGCCCCGTTGCAAAGAGTACCTTTATAATAACTTTGCCATGCAGCGGATACTTGCATATAGCATCCTCGATTTTGATTGGCTGTTGATCAGCATTACCATGGTAGTTACCATTGAATGGCAAAGTTATCATAATGGTACTTTTATGCAACGGGCCCCAGAATTTCTACTCACTGATTGACAGCTTGGATGGTAAGTTTCCTGGTGGTATGTTCCATTGCTAGGGGGTCGGATCCGACATCGACGTCCTTATCACGAGATGGATCGACTCCACCGACCTCCCAGTGATTACCGTCATAGAAATGATGATCTTGATTCGTCTGAACAGAGCGACGTTGGGTTGGTAACTATAATGGGTGTATCAGTTGGAAAAAGGTTCGGACATCTCATAAAAGGGACTGTCACTCTTGAACGTTTTAGCCATCGTACCTCTGCTGAGTACTTCGTCTAGCAAGTCATCGATTTCAAGAATTGCTTTTTGTTCACCACACAAAGTATAATTATGAAGAAATAATTTTCTTTTAAATGGATTAAGACAACAACTTGCCGTGGACTATACGTACAGTGCATGGTTAAAACGTTCAGATGTGACGCCCCAACTACTTTAACTCACCGAAGACAAGGAAAGGTGTGAGTAGATTGGCAGACAAAATTCAGGCCTATTATAATACTCGGACAACTCAACTTGACATTCGAATTTTAAAAAAATCAATCAAAATGATTATGATCAATCATCTAGATACCGAGATTAATGTTAACCAGAAGGGCAGCGCTACATGGAGCAGTGGACACCTCCCTCCTGTAAATGATTATTTAATTAGTGAATGAAAGAATCTTTTAAAAAAGGAGACCAAAACACGAAGAAAAATGAAGAAAATATTAAGAAAATATCAAAAGAATCTGGCTCGTGCACTTTTTCACCCTTGCATTAGAGAGAAAGAAAAAAAAAAAAGTTTAATGTCGCCTTGCCCCTATCAAACTTTCATGACACAGCCCCCGATAAAAGAACTACCATAGAACATACCTCATACATTCCCTTTTTGCGAGGAAGCCGGTGTTTGAGGTGTCTCTTGATGACTTTCTCCCGGACCTCATCGGCCTGGCTCATCATGAATACCTTTTCATTCTTCTCCTCATCGTACTGGAAATCGCTCGTGTTTGACCCCTTAGCCTTGAGGACCTAAATTGGCAGGTTAGATGCATGAAAGAGGGAAAGGGATACAAGAGTTGAAAGAAAAACAAGAGAAGTCAACACAGCAACAATAATAGGCCAACAATCAGTGACATATAAAGTGAGGCACAATATTCTGAGAGTAAATACATTTGAATCAAGAATATAAGGGGAAATTTATTCATTTTCTTTTTAAGTCGCAAGCAAGTAACAATTTGAAATTTGTAAAATAAAATTTCATTTCTGTAACAGCTTTTTACTCTTTGATTACCTTTGATTTTCTTCTTTATTTTTAGCTAGGTCGTGGAACTTTTTTTCGGGGGGATATTCATTTTTAGACGATAATTAGCTAAGAAATCCCGTGATGTTTGTGAGTTTTCTATCGAGTATTAATGCCCTCTGTTAGATAAGCGTCACCTGAGTTGAAAAGTGAAATTTATTTTGGTCCAACAATATAGGGGTGGAAGGGCATTTATACCCCTCCTCCTCCCGAAATGTTGAAAATCTACCAAAAAATTGTATCAGATCCTTCGATGAATTTATTATATCCACAAACGCCATCGTGACTAATTCTCTCCCGCAAGTACATCAGGCAAGATCAGGCAAGATGCGTAATTTTTTTTTTAAAAGAAACTCGAAAGCGAGGAAGAGAGAACCAATCGACCGAAACTGTCATTGGGGCGTTTTTGAATTTTCCAAAGTGAAATTGAAATACCTTTGGTGAATGTTGTGAAAATGTTCAGTTAAAAAAAATCTAAATTTCGGGGGGGGGGTGGCAACTGCATATATGCAGCTGATCAAGTCTACTATATTACTTCATAAAAAATAACCAAATTAATGGTCAATAAAAAAATGACTTAGTGGCCTCGGATATTCTTGCCTTTATTTTCAGCATTTTTAAGATATAATCTGACTAGTTCCCCTCTCCGTTTGCCACGATGCTAGATTCCGAGTGCTGGTTCAAAGATCCAAATTATGGTTTGGGTAAAGGATTCAATGCTGATTGGATTCGTGATTCCAGTTGCCGTGCATATTCGTCGGCGATCATCCGAACCGTCGTAGCACACATACGACGGTGCAGCAAACCCATTGTCCGAGTAGATTTTCACACATTAATTTAGAAGCCAATGGAATAATGAATTGTGCCAAGGCTTTTTTAATCACGCCCTCTATCTCTGCTAAGTACTCAGAGAAATGATGTTGAAATTTAAAAAAAACATGCTCAATTTTATTTTATGTGTGTGTGTGCTCATAGTTCATGTTAAGTTTAGTTTTGTTTTGGGGGTTTAGTATAATATTCATGCTTTCCTAATATCAAAGTCAAAATTAAGCACTCTAACTGATTTTACTATCACAGAGTACAATACGCATATTTCCTGTTCATCTGTTAAAAAAAATGTTCAGAAAAATGGTAAGAGCATGAAAATTGGCATAGGGGAAGAGTGTAAACCGTACTAAACATTTTTTTAGCAGGGGTACGGGTGCCAACATGAGGTCCCTTGGTGTAGCAACGGTTGTTTAGTATCATAATCACCTTAGCAACCAGTCAGTATATGATCTGATATACACTCTATATACCACATTTCGAGTTCCAAAGATCCTATCCTTTATAACCCAGCAATATTTCCAACCAAACATGCATACTAGCAGTTGCTAAGCAACATGGTTTCCTTAGCAGCCAGTTTGTATATAGTCTAGCCTTTTTGGATTATTCTAAAATAATGTATAAATATAGTAAATTACTGTATTGGCGTGGATTTTAAATTTAAAAAAGGTTTAGGCTAATACTATAGGCTAATACTATTAGTGAATTTCTAATATTAAAGATTGACTAATTGAATGAAAATAGATCTATCGCCGGTAAACAATGATCAAAATGAACTTACAGTAACAAGAGGGCTGTGAGCCCCCCCCCCCCCCCCTCATTTTTTGTCAATAAAGACGTACAACAAAGTAAACCAATTATCATCTTACTGTGATTTTTTTTTGCATGTCAGCCCCCCCCCCTTCCGTTTCGTCCCTATAAAAACCGTTCTGCAGCCCCTTGAAACAAACTTGAGAAATAGACCTACACAAAAAATACTAATCACAATTTTCTTTCTTACCGAATTTCCGTGTTGCCCGTCCGACGCCATCAATATTATTATTGGTCACTTCTTTTACATTCAAATTGTACCTTTTTTTACTCCTGTTTTCAACCCATTTGTATGGATGGATTTATTTTTATTTAGTTCGTTGTCAGGGGTATGTAATGAAGCTGGAACTCGGACGTACGTCCAAAATAAGCTGAGCCATCGCACTGCGCATATCCATTGCCTTATTTGGAATGCGCGCCCATTTGCTTTTGTTGCATCATCAAGAGCGTAGAATGAAGACTTTATTATGGATTTGACGTCACTATAAAATTATGAGCTGAACTAGGATATAGCTATAAATATAGTATAATCGTTTGTTAGAGGTGGAATTTATTCTTTTATGTGATATAAAGAGGAAAAAGGGACACTCTAAAGAGGGAAAATGTGGGCTTGCTTGCAATATTGGGTTATGTGGGGCGAATTTAATGACCTGCACCTGTTAAAGAATTTGGAAAAATTATGAATTATCGGCATTTAAAAATGATGTGATGTCATTATACATCAGAATGGAAACAATCTCTTCCATTGCAAGGTATAGCGATTAAAGCTATTTTCAACCTCGAACTGGTTGGATTTGTCAGTTTGACTCTATAATAATAATAAAAATGCTGAGATTATATAGGCATCACCGTTCTGCATTTTTATTTTCCTATTAATAATTCAGAGTTATAAAAGCGTTACCATGGTGAAGCCTGTGTGTCTTCAGAAAAAAGTGGTAATAGAATCTTATTTCGTGTTACTGATCTCATCTGGTAGAAATAAATACTAGTACATTAATGGAGCGGGCAGCGGGGCAAGTCGTGCCACTTAACAAAACATAAACTTTTTTAAAACGTATGGCAGTGTATCCTATTGCCGGACACCTTTATTTCAGTGCTTTAAAAATGACAACTATAGAGGAAATACAATCAAGAAAAATTCGCACTTGCTATTCCAAATATTATGAAAATTATTAATATGATAAAATTATTTTATATTTACCAACCATTTTCTTTGCATCGCACTTGCCGCATACCCCTCCACGAAAAACAATTATTTTCGTGCGCGACAAATTACATCATGATTCCGGACGCGCGCCGGACGGGTAAAGATATCCTTGATTATAATGATGTAAGAATACATTTCTGTGATTTTTTTCTTCTTATATCATATCATGAATAAATTCTAACTTTTTGTTTGCTTTTTTTATATCGAATTTGAGCAGATGTTGGTAATAAATTCGTGTTTGATAACTTAATTTATTTTTTATTTTTTGGTTAACTGCATGTTTCATGGCACTTTCCAGTGCTCGTTCGTATCGTGACGCTCATCAAGTTCTATCGATGCGCAGCCGATCGTCGACGGCTCTACTCACGGTAAACCTCGCGCACGGTACCTTGAGAACTAGCCTTCGACGATCACCCACAATACACCTCACCTCATCATTCGATCGAAGGAGCCGACGAGATTGAAATTCGGCAAATCAGGCCCATATTTCCGTTAGAAAATATATCAATTCATTCAATTGTTAATGCAAAACTATGTTATATGATATTTTAAGCATTTTCTGTCATTTTAGAGATAAATAAGGAAGAAATTTGATTTTTTCGCCTTGTTTTTGCAATCTTGTTCTATGTATTGATCTGTGAAAATGAATTGCGGAAGTCTTACGGTACGAAATTGTTTTCGAACGCATTTATATGCGCGTCCGGAATCACAATAGTGTCCGGTAATACAATACTTGACTATACTCCTTTGAGTTTGATTAAAATTAATACCACATAAGCGACGTATTCCTGTTTACTCGTTGAACAGTTTGACATGGTTCTATTCATTTTGGTTGCATTATAAATATCTAGGACATTATTTGCCCCAACTACCATTGATGATTAATGGGAATATTTTGCATTTATGATTTACAACCGAAGTGTGACGTCAGTTGCCATGGTGTCATGGCGGGCTGGTTCTAAACAAAGTCGCAGCTGACGACCGTCTGTACAAATGCAAATAACTTTGGCTCGTCTGAAAAACAGGTTGCAAGCGATCAAATTCCGATAGCAGCCATTTTCTCCTATGAGAAACACACGCTTTCATTCGGCGGGTTCATTTTTGTTTAGAACCAGGCCGCCATGACACCATGGAAACTGACGTCATCGCTTCGGTACTCTATTAATAGGCTGTATATATTAAGATCAATACATACATGGATGATCGATTGCATACTGCAGATATATTTTTCTTGCTTATTTTATTGTCATGATGATGGTTGCCATGCATACATGTAGCTCAGCTCAGCGCTCGTACTGCGCATGTCCATTACCTTTGAACGCTCGTATGCCGTATCAAAAGCGTAGAATGACGTCATATACAGGGTACACATCACAAGTTTTGACGGGCCGGCTATACGCTAGATGATATAGCTTGATATATTTTGTGGTCGATAAGTGAAAGGAAAATTAACTGAGATTTTACAGTTAGTAGAAAGGGGGATTTGCATTCAATGTTTGGTTATAAGAGGAATTTACCGAGTTTTCCTTGCTAAAGAAATAAAATCAGAATCGTGAGGAATTATTTTGATTCCTTATATAAAAAAATGACGCTAAGCACCACAGCTCTTCTTTACTATTATAAAGTATAAAAAATGCAACATTTCATTGATCTTATTTTCTCATTCATGTTATTTAGGTAAATAGAGCGGGGCTGACCTCATGCTGCGTAATATCAAACGGTACTAACAACTTGACGTTAGAATTTGATTAAATGACTGTCACATAGATTTCTTAAAGATAACGACGATGCTTTAAGAACGGTGTATTCATTGGCATTGGAATAGTTCGAAAATGGTCCTATTCATTTTGTTTGTATTATTTTCAAATTGTATCAATTTCTTTGGTCGGACATTCTTCAGAACAAAATAATATCCCAGGTGCTATATGCTTAATGGTGCTATATGATTAATGTGAGGGTCTATATCGTAGATCATCATTATTTAAAACTTGATTCTCTATATATATTCAATAATCTCTATATATAATTATAATCATGGTCCATATACAAGGACGATCGATTATAGACTACTTAAGATATTTGCTCTTGTTTATCTTGTTGTCATGATGGTGGTTGTCATGGAGCGGGAACGCCCTCAGCTCAGCTCTCTCACTGCGCATGTCCACCCATTGCTTTTATAGGATGACGTTACCAGGATATATAGGCCTACCTTGATATAAAGCTGAGAGAATGATACAGAAGAAATGGAATTATGGTCATATTATAATGAAGGAAAATAGCAATTATTTGACAGTGAAAGGGTGAATTTGAATGCAATAGTGGGTTAAGAGGGGAAATCTAGTAACTTTTCCCTATTAAAATGAAATGAAGTGTGGATCTTTTAGCTTACTAAAATAATTTTATTGTTATATATTTTAATAATGGACAAAATCCTTTCCATTGCCATAAATAGTTTTCATAATGCAAATATTTTTAATCCTGAACCGGTTCCCAATCAAGTTCTTTTTTTTAAATATAGTTGACAGTATTCTTGACATGGAGAGCGAGGAAATGCAATGTAAACTTTTTTTAAATATCAAATTTTCCCCTTATATCCGAGCCCTTTATTTTCAGCTGGTCATGGGTTGGAACATGTTGTGACGAAAATAATGCAAATTTTTGAATTTATCGTGTTAGCAGCAAAATTCAAATTTCCCTGTTATTATTATTCAAAGTTATAGCGTTACTGAGGTAAAGCATGTGTATGTTTAGAAGAAAAAAGGGATTGTAGCTTCACTGATCTCATTTCCCATTCGTGACCTAGATTATTGGAGCGGGGCAACCGAGCGGGGCAGGTATTATTATGGTCGAGCCCCAGCCCCGCGGATCTAGAGCCGCAGAAGCGCAGAACCATAACAATTATTTTCATTTAAGTTTGATTGAATGACTGTCACATAGAATTCTTAGATAATGATGACGTTTTAAGGACTGGTTAAGTTTAAAGTGGTCCTATTCATTTTGGTTGCATTATTGTCACATTGTATCAAACGACTTGGGTTGGATATTCTTTAATGCAAATCAATAATACAAATTGGTGCCCCAGTGCTATCACGACAGATTTATTATTTATTTTGTTTTATTTATTTTATACTGCAGGGTAGGCCTGTTCATCGTAGTTAAAACTGCTTTACAAAGGCGCCCTGCAGTTTAAAATACATGTCAAGATAACTATGAACAACAACAACAAACAACATCAAAAATACAAAATACAAAATATCTAACATCAGAAACAATTAACACCAAAATATAGAGTGGGAAGTGACAATTTAAACATACATAGCATTGTAAATCAAAGGAATATCATTTCGCTCTTTATCAATTCGTATGAAAGGCTTAGCATAATTTTTTAAAAACTAACAAGGAGGTACAAACTTGTAAATTTGAAGGAAGTGCATTAAATAATTTGGGTCCGACATATGCGAAAGATTTTCTTTTATGTTCAATTCTAGCTTTGGGAAGCTGAAGGGGGCATCGTAAAGAATACCGTGTCCTGTATTTCACGGGCCGTTTACATACTAAAGGTTTTAAATAATTTGGAACTAAATCATTCATTATTTTATATACAAGAACACAATACTGATATTTTATACGCTGATCTACTGATTGCCACTTCAGTGACTGATGTATTATAATCTTTTTTCAAAAGCATTCTGGCATATTTATTTTGAAGTTTTTGTATCTTATCTAAATGTATTTTTGCACTGCTTCCCCAATTATCATGATCTTGTATTAACAAAGAATTACATCGTAGTTCATAATTTCCACCTTGATTCTGTATTGATAATCTATATAGGATATTTTTCTCTTGTTTATTTTGTTGTCATGGTGATGGTTGTCATGGAGCGGGAACGCCCTCAGCTCAACTCTCGTACTGCCCCTTGTTTCTGTTACGTTTTGCAAAAGCGTAGAATCACGTCATCAGGGCCCCATCCACTGCATCCACTGGAAACTTCCTTGAAATCCTTGATTCTGATTGGCTGATTAGCATTGTTACCATGACATGCATGACAGTTACTATTGAATGGCAAAGTTACTCTTTAATGCAACGGGGCCCAGGTGGGTGTTTCATAAAGCTGTTCGTAAGTTAAGAGCGACTTTAAGAACGACTGGTGATCCTTTCTTATGGTAAAGGATATTCACCATTAATGTTCATCGGTGATTATTTACCGCGTAAGAAAGGTTCACTAGTCGTTCTTAAAGTCGCTCTTAACTTACGAACAGCTTTATGAAACGGCCCCCAGGTATCATGGTAAATGGGTCGATAGTTGCTGCTGAGAGGTTAAAGCGTTGATTGTAATATTTGGTTGAGAGGGGACAATTTTGCGATTTTCCCCTATTAAACTAAATAAAGTCAGAAAAGAGAGGAATTGTTAGATTTAAAAAAATAATTTGATTTCTTAAATAAAAATAGAAAAACTCGTTTTAAATTCCGACAAAAATGCCGTAAATAGGTAATGAAAAAAAAAATTCAATGAGCAAAAAAAATGAGAAGACAGACATGGCGCTTGGGGCATTTATTTTTTAAACGCTGCGAGATCTTGACTAACAAAATATTAAGGTCATATTCCATCCCATTTTCTTTCCCTTTTTTCCCTTTCTCCCTTTTTTTTCTTTGTCGTGAAAGTTTTTGGGGCCATGGCCCCTATAAGCATTCCCATCTGCATGTATATACGCCAGTACCTGAATCTGTCCCCGGGGTTTTTAGTTTGACGGTATTCTGGCGAAGAGAGCCAGGCAACGCAATGCAAAGTTTTTAAAATAAAAATGGTGAGTCCAAATATGCCTAATCTTATCCTGTTGGCATGGCATCACATTTTGTCCTAAATAACAATTTTTACAATCAAAATTAACAACGTTACCATGGTGAAGCGTGTGTGTGTTAAGGAATAGCTAGGGTAGTAGAAGCTCTCAACGTGACGTTTCACTGTTCATTTTCTCACTATCCTGAGCAATGGAGCGGGCGCGCGAGCGGGGCATTCTCGACCAAGGAGGTCGTGCCCCGCGGCCTCTTCTTATTAAGTACATGTAACACTAAAAGTACGTACTAATTGTCATTTGAGTTTGATTAAATGACTATCACACAGTTTTATTAAATAAAGATTACATATAAAGGATTGTGTAGTCATTTCAAAAGTTTGAAATAGTCCTATTCAGTCTGGTTGGATTATAAACGGTTAAAGTAAACCATGATGCCCCAGGTGCTTATGATTAATGGGCACATCAAGATCTTATTAACAAAGAATGACATCGAAGTTCATGATTTATAACTTGATTCTTTACAATTAATAGTATATATATATATATATATATATATATAAACAGGGGCCGCAGAACCGGGGGGGGGGGCTGGGGGGGCTTCAGCCCCCCCCCCCCCCCACTTTTTTCCAAAACCGTGTACAAAAACGTAAAAATTACCATATGATTGTGATTTTTAGCATGGTCAGCCCCCCCCCCCCCCACTTTGAAAACCGTTCCGCGGCCCCTGATAAAGATACATATATCAATTGTATACTGCATATTTTTTCTCTTGTTTATTTTGTTGTCATGATGATGGCAGTCATGGAGTGGGAACCGCCTCGTGATCAGCTTAACTTTCTCACTGCGCATGTCGATTACAGTCATAATGCGGAACGCGCACCGTACCCATCATCCATTGCACATCGCTTCTGTTGCCTCGATCGACCTCATAAGTGTACAATGACGTCATGCATGTTTCACGTCACATTGAACTGGCTAGCTGAAAGAAGATATTGAATTACACTCATTAAGGGGCCATTCCACAGAGAGCAAGACCGCTGAAAGACCTTTCAAAGACCATGAATTTTGGTCGATCTTACAGAGGTCTCTCAATGAACCTACAATGGTCTTTGAGGTCTTACACGAGTCCTGACCAATCTTTCAGCGGTCTTCGTGGTCTTCATGGGCTCCAAAACTTTTTTAAACGGTTCAAAACAGTCTTACAACGGTCTTACAAGAAAATGATCTTTCAGTGGTCTTTCAGCGGTCTTTCAGCAGTCTTTCGATGAACTTTCAAAGGTCTTCATAGTCTTTCAATGATCTTTCGGCAGTCTCTCAAGATTTTTGCGGAGATCACTGTAAGACTCATGAGAGATCATTGAAAGACCATTGAAAGACCAGGCAAAGTCCATGGAAAGAATTCTGAAAGATCACTTGTTGCATAAAAGATCTCTGAAAGACCATTGAAAGATCTCTATAGGACTAGTCTAAGACCAGTAAGACAAGAAATATCCATCAGTCTTTCAGAGTTCTTTGAGGGGTCTTTCTGAGCCATTCCACAGAGATGACAAATTTCAGTGATCTTGAAGACCGCTGTAAGACCTCATCAATTTTAAGTCTTTCAGTGGTCTTTCAACGGTCTCCGTTCTGTGGAATGGGGGCCTTACGAAGGAAAAATTACAATTTATCCCAATTCTGAAGACAGTGGAAAGGGGTTTTACATCAGGGGTGGCGGAGCGAAGTTGAAAGTGGGGAGGGGGGGGCTAAGGAAAAAAAGAGCAACTTTTCTTTCGAAAAGGGCACTATCTGAAAGCAAAGAAAAAAATGACCTATCTACCCCCACTCAAATGACTCGTGAAACTTAAGGCACGTATGATTATTACAAGTTTTTTTTTCCTTCCTAAGTAGTAATATATACAAATTATCGCCGCCCTGGTTTACATGCAATTTTGGGTTGCGAGGGGAAATCTTGTTTTTATCAAGGAATTAGTTTGAAAGCTTAACAAAATTTCTTAATAGTTTATAAATCGGATAAAATCGTTTCCGCTGGGGGACTAAGAAAATTAGATATATTGTGAAAAAATAGCCTCAAACGGGGGGAGGGGGGTTATTCAGCAGTATTGACAAAGATAGTGAGGTAATAAAACTCAACTTTATTTCAGCTGGTTCGGACCATGTTGAGTCCACATAAAATCTTTGAAGTTATCCTATCGGCATTACAGTTCCGTCTACTTTCCTGTTATGATTCACAGTTAATTTTGCATGGAATGTGTGGATCTTGATCGCAAGAAAGAATTTTTGACTCTATAGCTGATTGAGCTAATATAAACTTCTTAGTTTGAATATAACCCCCTAAATATACAATGAAAACCTACAGGTTAAAAAGTGGGAATGGGCACAATTCTATATATATATAGTTTGGTCGGTAACGGAGAATAGCGGACAGACATACATGTAGACTGACGGAAACACAAGCAAAAAAAAATGACGCAATATTAGCAAAATTATACAGTATGGATTTTTTTTATTGTCATGCGATGAATGGCAGGAAATTTAGTATTTTGTCCACATTTTTTTTTTACATGCAGTAAGCCTTTATCAAAATCGTACAAGTTATCTGCTCTTAATTGCATAACTTCTTATTATCTGCTGCCCAAAGTGATAGAGGTATATTCATCAATCCTAATTTGAAACTTTGCATAATTGGGAAAGTGAAATAAGTGTACTTCTTTGAAACATCAATGCTATTATGAAAATCACTCGTAAATTGCATGTAGGTGCATTTAGTGATTGGTAAATTTGAATTGGCTTGTACTGTAAATTATGTGAGGTATTGTGTGTGGGTGTGTGTAGGTGTGGTAGAATATGGAAATGATGCGGGGGATGCATAATGATTATCTTTCACATAATGACTGTATCAATTTGACCTTTCAATGTTTGGGATCTTAAAATGGTTAATTATGCTCTATTTCAGATATAGGACTCAAAATTTCTAATTATAATATTATTGCCATGCTCAATGTCGATTAACAATTTTTAATCACTGTGGGAGTGATCTATAGGCATAGTTCGATCATGCAATTATTATTAAAAGTGTATACCATCATCCATCATGTTTTCGGGTGCAACGACTTCTGAAAATGAGGACAATAGCATAATTTGAAATAACGGAAAGTATGAAGTAATAACCAAACCCTACACGGTATAGTATAATAATGGTTATTCTGTTGCAAATTTATCGTAACCGAAAACAAATCGCATGCAAGGAAAGTCACAGAATAATGATTTTTAAAAATTACACTCTTAAAACAAATCAGTCAAATTGACTAAAAAGTAGTCAGCTGGGTGCAACTGATATGACAATTATATCACATTTGTGACATTATATTCTAGTCAGAAATAACTCTGTTCTAGTAAGATACGACTAGAATATAGTCAAGTATGACTAGAATAACAGTTGCACCCAACTGACCCTATTAACTAGTTATCTTTGACTGATTTGTTTTCAGAGTGTAAATTAAAAAACAGGTTTGTCTGCATCAAAGCACAGCAATCAGGTTCATCTCAATAAAAAAAAGTATTGCACCAGTTCGTATATGCACCAGTCATGAAATTAATTGAATTCTATCAAGCAAAATAATGCACGCATGTCAGAGGAGGCTATATATTGCCCATTTACTATCGATATTCAGTGTGTATTGAGCAAGAAAGGTTGGATCTTCTCTTCATTGCAAAACCCAAGTCAAGGAACGAAAGTTTCAAAATTGATTTTTTTTTTCCCCCTCCGATTTTTATTCCTCGAAATTATCTATAATATAATGTATTCTAACCTACCGGATATGAAATTTCCACCATAAATTAATTTACATCATGATATTTTATTCTACATCTACACAGTAAAAAAATACATCACGCTGTTTAAACCCGTGACTCTAACAACAAGTTGTTTAAACTTTTACACAATTGTTTAAACGTTTTCAAAATCTTGTTAAAACAATTAAACAACTTCTTGTTTCAAACTTTAAACAATTTATGTTAAAGTGACGGGCTTAAACAACCTGCTTGAAATTTAAACAGCGTTTTTATAGTGTAGGCCTTTAGCGAGGATTGAACACATTACAGTGGGTTGATGACTATTAAAAAAAGGCGGGAAGAATATTTTTTAAAAACGGAAATGCAAATGTGCACTTTCAAAATAAAAGCAATTTAATCCAATTATTTTTTATATAGAAAAGTATCAGACATAATGCCATGAAATAGAAAGTAGCCCCTCCGCCCTCTCATTTTTATCATCGATCGCGTTGCCCATTGAAAACGGGAAAAACCCTAAAGAGATATAAGTAGCGATCTCTCCTCATTGTGCTTTTTCCAGGTAGGCGAACCAGACGAGGCGCCCATGCGCAAATCAGCGTTGGTATTAATATCGGTGCATTAATTCAGCAAGAAGGAAAAGGCCCCGGAAGCAATCATCGTATATCCCCCCTTTCTCCCCTCCTAATTTCTTAATTTGTTTCATTACCTATATCCATGTATCGGAATCATTTCGGTTTGTTTTGGACATCATTGACATCGTTTATATTCGGAGATGTTGCCAATCTTGACACCATTTCGACGCAAGACCAAGAAGAGATGGTTGACATTATTCAATGGCTCACGGTACTTCAAGCTTTTGACAATTACAGTTTGGTTTGCAACAAGCCCATCACTGCTGGGGTGTTCTCGAAATTCCCAAGCTAATAACTGCCACCGATCACCAACGACTATTGTTGAAACCTTTATCGAAGTTCATCGAAAAATACAACACACTCGAAATCATTGTCAAGCTCGTCATCACTAAGACATCTGCGACCATTTTGTTACCCGTCATCTTAGTTCAGAAAACGGTTATGATGAGGTTAATGAATCTTAGTTGTAATGTATATCTGGTCGTCTTCGTCGTCATTGTTGGAATCATAACCGATGTGGTGACTTGTGATTTCATTGATGATCTTCATCTGTCCTCGTTACGAGTACGGCGAGGTCCCCCAGGTAAGTTCTTTTAATGGGGCGACGCCAAGATATTTTAAAGGGGTACAAGACATTCCTAATTGTGACGCCCCCCTTCTTTATTGATTATCAGGGGCTATAAAGAGGTATACGAGACCAAGAACTTTCTCTTTGGCACTCTTCTTTCTTAATTTTTGTCTTTTTGGTCTCCTCTTTTTTTCTTTTTCTTTCACTTCTTGAAAAGATCAACGGGGCCCGGTTCGCCCCTGCCCCCTTTAGCGCGGTGCTCCTGTCATGACTTTACCTAGCATCTTGGTTTGTTTGATCTGAATAGGATCCGTTAATATAATTACACATAAAAATATTGTTGCATTCGAAACAAAACTTAAACATATTTTAAGATTTCTAGTAGTAGTGTAATTGCTAGTTACTCGGGTTTTATTATGCTTTGTTCAAATACATGCATGCATTCGTATCATGATTAGAAAAGTGAGCTTTCACTCAAATCTTATATACAGTCACACCTACGAAACCGACTCCAAACCGATCGATGGTATGTCATTGAGAATAACGTAATTGTGCATTGTCGGGTCTGAAGTTGGTTTCTTAATGGTATGACTGAACATTACAGACCATGATTTATCAAGAAGTAAATTATGAAGGACGTAGGATCATGCCATCAAAAAGAGACTCCAAACTGAAAATAATATGATTTGAACAGATAAAGAAAAATCAGACAAACCAGACATTAAAATTCCACCAAAATCGGACAAGGAATAACAAAGTTATAGCATTTTAAAATGTTGTAATCATCCGGTGAAACAGTTCTACGTTTGTCTTCATGAATATGCAATGAGCAAGCTGATGATGCAATAACCGCTGTTATTTTTGTTCTTTTTTTTATATGAAATTATGTTGAAGAACAATTTATCCTCTAAATATAAAAAAGGATTGACTACTGATTTAATATGTAAGAAAGTCATTGCTGTAACTTATTTTGTTACAAGGATACTAAATTTATTTTACAGACTTACACACATTTTAAAACGGAAAGTGTGGACATGACATCATCAGCCCACCTATTGCATTACCGTTTTCACCTTGTTTAACATTAAAACTCAATAACGTAAGTTTTTATGATTTTTATGAAATTTTCAGCCTTTTGCTCGGTTAATTTTACTCTCCTTTTCAGATGTAAGTATTTTCAGCCCGGAGTTTCCTTTTAAGTACATGCATGTAATACATTGTACAGAGCATAGCATATTGTACAGAGTACAGAACTTATTACTAAATAAATGGAGTAAAAACTAAAGGAGCAAAACGCTGGAAATTCTATCAAAATCTGATAAAATAATAAAAAGGTTTTTTAATATCAAATTTAGCCACAGGTAGGCTATGTATGTCATGTCCCCAATTTCTTTATTTTTTATTCCATGAAATCATAATTATATCATATTTTCATTCACGTGTGTGCAACATGTCTCTCTTATAATAAAATTGCAGCACTCAATAGTCAATCCTATTTTGTACATTTTTGGAGGACATTTCAATAATAATGATTTTATCTGATAACATAGAAAAGAATGAGTGGGAAGATGGCATCATTAGCTCGTTTATTAAATATTGATTAAAACATGGATAGATTAACTGTTTCACATAAATAAAAGAAAATTTGAAATTATATAACATTGGTATTCCTTGTCTGATTTTGATGAAATTATCATTTTGATGTTCATCTGATTTCCGAATCATATCATTTTCAGCAAGGAGTACCTCTTTGATTTCACGTTCATTAAATACTTGTCGAAAGATTGTAAAGATTGTAAATACTTGTTGAAAGATAAGTAAATGTTCAATAAAGTGAATATGCATTAGGCATATAACCTGCAACACTCATGGTGTTGTAGTGGCGTACCATTTAAAATTCAAATTTTCCAAGTATACTAACCTTAATTTTTTTTTTTTTTTTTTTTTTTTTCATCCGTTGTTTCTAGATGAGATTTCACATATTTTAGGATATTTAGCGTCCTCTCTCGGTAAAGTTTTTTTTCAAAGAAGACCCTTTGGACATTTTGTCTTACATAATTTCATTAAAGTTATAATATCGTTATCTATTCCGTATCATTGTTTTATGTCAAAAGGCCAAAATGTGCAAGAAGTTATTTTCATTTTTGTCGGGATTCCGATCTATTTTCATTTAAAATAACAACAGTACATCTACTAAAATACATTTCTATTATAATTTAATAACAAACTAAAATAGGGATCAACATTTGGAGTTACCAAAGCTTAAGAGAGGCTTTAACATTTTACCCTTTCCTGATTTTTTTTCTAGGAGAAAGAAACCCACAATGAGACATGTTTCGTGTAGCTTCCACTGAACCAGAATTAAAATAATGTTAAAACCTATAACCGTTACACTATTATGATTGATGTATTTTAGTTATTTTTCACATTCTTAAAGCATTGCGCTTTTTGAAAAATGTAATTCAACAAAAAAACAGACCATCGTACTCTTTGTTATTTTGTTTGCCTTCAGTAAAAGAGAAGGATATCTAGGATGTGTGATGGATTTGATAATTTCTTAGATTGACGGATGTTAGAATAGGATTTGATTCAAATCATTGTATGATACATCATAATTACATTATTAGCCGGCACATCAAAGTGTGAATTATCAACATTCTTCACAGTCGTATTGTAGTTTGGCGTTATACCCTTGCTTGGGGCTGGGGCTGAAATAGATTTAATCATTGATAACTTTTTGTCTCATATCATGTTAGAACTGATGAGGGTATGCAGGTGGGTCCCAATAGTGGGGATTCCCCTTAAACTTATATCAGGGTCGTAGCCAGATTTTAAAATTGGAAGGGGGATATATACATGTAATTAGTTTCAAATAATGTCAAAGGCGGAACACGGTTTACGATGGGGGTTTAAAATAGTCGCGAGCGAAGTCAGCGAGCAAGAACTTTGATTCTTTTAAATGAAAATAAAATTTTGTGATAGATTCAACCGAATATACAGACACTTATTATTATTTTTTTTAATTTCGGATTCATTTTTTACTCTCTACACTTACCCCCTCCCCTCCGTCTTTGAATTTTTGGGAAGCAACTGCCTCCAAATCCCCATCGGTACGCCAGTCCATTTTTTGGCGTCTTATTGGAGGAGTGTCTTCCCTTTTGGAAAATTATTTGATTATCTATTCCTTTTTGTTCAAATTTATAAAAATGAAACCGACCTCAAAAGTTTTGGCGATTTTCCCCACGCCCCCCTCCCCCTAGGGACTACGTGTGAAACTATAATGTTTATCTTAATATAAGGTTGATTTGAATAGTTTTTTAAGTAAAAGCAAACAATTAACATTTGAGTGAGACAACATTAAAAAATCGAATGAGGATTATGAAGTTATGGCACTTTAAAAAATAATTATCCATAACAAACCCGGTGTGTAAATGATGAATGAATGAATCTTTATTTCGTTTCAATTCCGATATTAAACAACATCAGCAGTAAATCATTGCAATACAAATAAATAGCAAAGAACATTACAGAATAACATATATACATGCACTACTTGTTATGGAACATTAGCAACACCCATGAAAAAGATGGAAATGAAACGTAGTGACCTACTAATAAGCTTAGCTTATGGGCCATTTTGATGTAAAATACTCACTTTTCTTTGTTTTTTACTACATTGAATTTCAAATATCTTGAACAAAGCTAAACTGCCATGCCATTAGTTGGTTGTGCTCACGAATTTTTTGTGTCTATACGTACATCGCATTTTTTTTTTGGGGGGGGGGTCAAGAGGCAATATCCTAAAATATTCCCACTTTTCGCATATCATTGTTTCATGAGCACATTTTGGGCACATCATTTTATCATTAAGGTTTGATAAAAAAAAAGAAGTCAAGTCATAATAGATTGAAATTACACAGGTGCGCAAATGATTTACAATGAATTGTTATTTCCAGTTTATCATCCAACATAAATCATTCAAATTTATTTATGATATTTCAATGATTCAATCACATGCAGCGGGGTAGCACAGAAGGACGTTTCACTTTAGCTGGAGTTTCGTATTCTCATCTCGAGTCATACAACTCTGATCATAATGTTTCTTCCGAACAAAATGGCATAGAAACTTGTAGTAATTGAATTCATGTTCCTTTTCATGATTTTAGACCCCATGGGGTTTCGGAGATTGCAGGCTGAAAAGATGGGACTGCTTCTTTATTCTTAGAAGAAGACAAGGGGTATTTATTCAATTTTGAAACCATTGAGGACTAAATTTAAAGTGTTGTTATAGAGATTTTTTATGAGCGTCGAACACTGTCACTGAAAAAAAAAAGATCGCTCAAAATCGAGTTCATGAACTTCACTGAATTGATTATTTATACCTTTTAAGTAATCTGTGGAAAATTATGTATGAATTACTGCAAAGAGGATTGAAATCTTAATGTGAGAACTGGACAGATTACAAACTGTCTCTATCTGTGCTTTAAAGGTCAAGTCAATACCAGCAAAGAGTTGATTTCAATAAAATATGAAAAAAATAAAACACATCATATTATATCGCTGAAATGCATCACAATCAGATGTAAAATAAGAAATGAATAACACAGCTTTCAATAATTTTATTTCACAAAACAGTATTATGGATATCGCGGTCGGTATGCTAATGAAGGAACCAATGACGTCACTTTCTCATTAGTTATTTCATATCTTATTATTCACGAAATATGAATGTGCTCTTATGTGAAATAGGTTTTCAGCTTTCAGTTTCAGTTATATTTTTTCTCATTTCCAACAAAACAGTAGACAAAATCCATCATAAATACAGTTATAACAATTGAAATGTAATGAAGAAACATGTAACACAATATATATATATATATATTCATCTAAATTATACATTTGAAACTTAATATGGATCATGAAATATTTGTGGCTGAAAATAACATGCTGGAAATGGAGAGGTCCACTGTGAAGCTGTGCTTGTAAATCGTGGACCCCTCAAAACAAATTATTCATTAATATTAAATTACATTATTAAAATAATGATAGTGGCCAAAAGAGGGGAAGAAAAATGTGAAATAAACAACATGATGCATGAAATTAGTAATTTACGAAGAATAACAAGGAGAGACGATGAGGAGAACATATCTGCATGTGGACTAAAATAAGAAAATGTTCCACAGGTGATGTATAACGAGTATGAAGTAAACGCGCAAAGGAAACGGATCAAAGTGTATGCCTGGTTGAGCAGTGGTGACGAGTTCTTCGATACCAACAATAATAACAATGACAGTAATAAAAGAGATAATAATAATGTTGATGATATTGATAATCACAATAATAATAGTAATCATGATACTAATAACAAAAATAATAATGATAATAGTTATAATAGTGATAATATTGACAATAAAAGAAGGGACAATCTAAGTACAACAGGGAGAGCTATAGGGTTTTACACGTAGCCAATAAAAATGTCTTAAGTTTTCTTTTGAAGACTGCGAGTGAAGGGGAATTTTTCAAATCTATGCGGAAAGTATTCCAAAATTTAGGACCTTCAAAAATGAATGTATTTTGTGCTGAAAGTGTTTTTAGTAAAGGTAAATGAAATTCTTCAGACTGTCTAGTGGGATATTTATGAATAGTTTGATTCTTTATAAACATGTCATGAAAAACTAAGGGAAGGGCACCAGAATTGAATTTATACATAAATTCTCCAAGATGAAACAAGTAGAGATCGTTTACTTTGAGAATATTATGTTCAAGGAAAAGTGGATCTGAGTGGGCACGAAACGGAGCATTGCAGATTATACTAATTACTTTTTTTTGTAACAATATAATTTTTTCTAACAGAGTTTGATGAGTGTTTCCCCAAAGCAAAAGTCCATGATTTAGGTTGGGTAAAACAAGAGAATAATAAAGAATAAGCAAAGATCGTTGTGGAAGATGTGATTTTAGTCTGTTAATGATACCAATATTTCGAGAGATTGTTTTGCAAATATTTTCGATATGTAATTTCCAGGAGAGCTTGCTATCAACCAAAACACCTAAGAATTTTGTATGAGAAACTTGCTTAAGTGGGGTATTGTCAAATATAATTTGAGTCGGTAATGAAGCTAAGGAGTTACTAAATAATATGTAATTCGTCTTCAAAAGATTTAATGACAGTTTATTGGTTCTTATCCATTCTAAAACATTTCGCAACTCTGCATTGACGACATCAACAAGAACATTTGGATCTCTGTGTGAAAAAAATAAGTTAGTATGATCTGCAAATAAAATGAATGAGTTTTGAGTCCTTCCTGGAAATATTGGTTTTTTTTTTGGGGGGGAGGTACCTCATGCAATTTAATTAATGAGCTTCCTCGATGTCAAATCTAAACAAATGAAATTTTAAACAACTCTTACAATAAAAAAACATTAGTAACTGTGTGACACCATTCATTCGCTCATTTACATATCACTTATATAACAAAAGTGACTTCTATTTACGCGAGATAAACAGTTCAGCCAAGGAGCCATTAGAAGAGTAGGGGAAGGCGGGGTAAGTTGTGACACTTTTTGCATTTTGTATGTTAGAATTGATATGACTAATAATATTGTAAAAATAAGTACCTTGCCGTTAAATTTTATTCGTGGGAAATATTTTTCACCTGTATATAACTTTCTACCCCCACACTGAAATTTATTGTGACCTTTGAAAAAACCGATGTCAAATGGCTCAACTTGCCCCATCTGTGGGGTAAGTTGTGCCATGCACCTTGTGGGGTAAGTTGCGCCACAAAAACTATGTACTAAATGTACGCGGGAAGAACCAGCATGTCATTTTTTTAATTCAAGTCTTTTCACTTGCAAATTCTCTATAAATACTAACATCCTCTATAAGTAAAAGAACTGTCATGTGAATTTTCACCTTTCTGCCTGCATATCAAAGGCTTTTCAAGGTTTGTTTCTTTTTTATTATACATTACCATACGAATTACTATGGCTCAACTTGCCCCATGTTGGCTGGCTCAAAGTACCCCAGTCCAAACTTAATGCGATATTTTCACATCCACACATTTCTTATGCATCCATCATGTAAAAGACTATGACAAGAATGAAGATCCATACCTGGACTAACAATATTGTTCTTATTTCTTTATTATATTTAAAGACGTGTGTGGGTAAAAAGCACTGATCTATTTTACACCCTTTTTTTACTTTTTTGGCTGAAATGTGTATTTTTCCCTCTAAAAAGGTACTTTTTGTTTCAAGGTGGAAAACAATGTGGTAGGGTAAAGGGTTATGTAATGGGTCATCAAGACATGACACCACCACAATGTCTGACTCATTCATTATTGGCCTGGGGCTGGTGGCTCAACTTGCCCCTATGCTCAACTTACCCCGCCTTCCCCTACACACTACGCATCCATCTATCATAATCCACCCTATCACCCAACACACATTCACCCACAACCAATCAACCCCACCCAGATTCGTTCATAAACTATCAGTAAACAATCACGGTACACAGATCACCCTGCAACAACACATAAATAAAAACAATCCACATACAACTCATTCTCAAATGTACAAGTATAACTATTGTAAAGAGGAGACGAAGTTTGCAACTCTCAATACAAATTATTGCACGAAAAGTTTAAAAGAAACTAAAAATAAATGCAGCTGGACGTTTACATTGGTAAAGATACATATAAGTCAACAATCAGTTAAAAATGTTTTCTTTAAATATGCTTAAAAGATAGTACAGATGTTGAATTTTTTGTAGCGTATGGCAAGGTGTTCCAAAGCTGACCTCCCGCATACATAAAACCGTGTTTGAAACATTCTAAATTAGGTTTTGGCAAGATTACATTAAGAGAATCGGCAGATCTTGTATTAAAACCATGTCTATCAAAGTTAATTTCAATATTATTGCACATTCTGGTGGGAGCAAATCCATGAATACATATAAATAACATGCTTTATTCTTTTACCTATTTTCACCAATCCTTCCCAAATGTTTTTCTCTTATTTATAGTTTTATTTCATTTCATTATTTATATATGTAAATTTTGTTATGTTTACTTTTATTAAAACCAAGTTACCATCAGCAGTGGCGTAACTACGGGGGGGGGGGCATGGGGGCACGTGCCCCCCCCCCCATAGGCTGGCCAAAAAAAAAACTGGGAAAAGGGGAAAAAGAGGGAGAAAGGGTGAGAAACGTAGTGGGAAAGACGAAACTATTGTTCATTATAATTATGTTTTATATTACATAAAGACATTTTTTCATAACTTTATGAAACATAATTTACTCAGGGCCAATGTCTTCATTGTTCCTGATGCATTGTCTGTTTAACGAGATATATAATCCTGTTATGCTAAAACCTCCCGTTTTCAAGTCAACGTACACGAAATAAATTTCCTCGCACTTCGAATTATTATTGTTTTATGTAGTGACATATGTTTTTTTTTTTCATGACTACTTAAAGTGATTGCCCCATTTTAAGTTCTTAATATAAAACATTTCCTGTTCGTGTTTACGTTCGAAATAGTGGATTGGTGAGATACGTCTGCTCGTCATGAATTCCTTAAATCAGTCTTTAAAATGTCCCTTTTTCTGATCTGAATATAAAAAAAATTCAGCTTGCGCTTCGCGCTCGCATTATTTGGTCAGTGAAATACGTATGGTCTTCGTGAATTCCTAGAAACAAGCCTTAGAATGCCCCTCTTCAGGTCTGAATTTCCTAAATTTTCAGTTTGCGATTCGTGCTCGCAATATTTGATTAGTGAGATGCGTGTGTTAATCATGATTACAATGACTACAAGTGCTTCATGAGTTTAGATGTGATTTTAACAAAATCAGCACGCGCTTGTCACTCCATCAGATGACTATGGTGAGATATGTATACTCTTAATGGATTCCTAAAATATAGTCCTTAAAATGTCCCTGTTTG
The DNA here is from genome assembly GCF_037042905.1 of Lytechinus pictus. Lineage (NCBI taxonomy): Eukaryota > Metazoa > Echinodermata > Echinoidea > Temnopleuroida > Toxopneustidae > Lytechinus > Lytechinus pictus. The sequence goes on from NC_087247.1 coordinate 22,029,167, forward strand.
GGGTCTATATATACAAAAATTTCAGCTCGCGCTTCGCGCTCGCATTGTTTGTTTCGCCAGACAGGTACATATCATGATCCAAAAAATTGACTTATAATGTCCCTTTTTAGGCCTGAATATGAAAAAATTCAGCTCGCGCTCGCATTATGTGATCGGTGAGATACATATCCGTTTAATGGCACTGTCCTTAAAATGCCTCTATTAGGTCAGTGTACCTGGTAACTGAGCTCGCTTCGCGCGCTCACTAAGTGACTAATTTTTTTTGCTGGTGCCCCCCATGCCGTGACCCACGGTACGCCACTGACCATCAGGGTAAACCTCCCCTTAAATGTATATATTTCTTTTTTTCCCCTTCCATTGCTTTTATAAAAAAAACTAAGATGGCGACTTCAGGGTGTAGTTCTCTTCATATGTGATGCGCTCGAAAGACAATGACTTCAGTTGCATGCTAATGTGTGATAATGAAATAGCTTCGTCACAAAACATTGCTGAAAAGGTTACATCGAATCATTTACATGTATATAAAAACAAAAGCATTTCTTATTGTCTCACTTCTATTCTGGATTTCTGGCTTTTCAGATTGTTCAAGATGCAGAACAGAATTATGCCGAATGTACTGTGGAAGTAAGTTGATATCAAGCACAAGTTCCCCCCTTTCTTTCTTTTTTATTTGGGGGCCCTTTGCTATACCCTTTTAAAAATTATTTCTCTCAATTTCAAGAAAGAAATGACTTGTACAATCATTCTATTCCTGATTTCTTAATTGTGTGAAGGAGTTGACACAATGATCAAATAATTTTGAAGGAGACAACTTAATGGGGCAAAAAAATCAAAAAGCCATGAACCAGCAAAACTTTCATCTTTTACACTATTTTAAAATAATAATAATGTCAAATTTCTTAAGCCCCATATAAACAGCTGTACGCAAGTGTGCCAAGATATAGGATAATTAGCTTCTTATTAAACATTTCCATTTGACTTCTTCATGGTTAATGATGTTGCACATTACTACTTACCAATAATGGTAATCATGCGTAATTAGTTGTTTCTATGTATATTCGAGCAGATATCCATAGAGCAACGCTTACATCCACATTCTAAAAACGGTGACTGAATTCCTTTATGACGTCAGCAATTATATGATTCCATTGAAATACAATGGCTGACACATCAACCTGAAACATGAATAGGGCATCAATTAGTCTAAAGTGGTTTTCTTGATATATCCTCATTATCATTTTCTTTGTAGCGCCGGGTGGGAGAAAACGTTCAATTAGTGATTCACAGGTCTTCAGAAAAAAGGTGAGTTTTGGCAGCACATTAATAACAAATAATTAGAAACAACTCAGACACATGAAATTGAAATAACTCTCTAAAATTAAGACTCAAGCGTAATGATATATCGGGGTACATAGTGCGTTAAGGGATAGTTAGGGACAGTTGGTAGTTAAGGGACAGTTGATAGTGTGCGGGGAATTAGGGATTGTCTTCTGTATGAGAATAATATTGTCTATTATGCTGATTGAATGAGTTGACTTTAGGCAGTGTGTAATTGCCATTCGTTCTTGAAATATAATATAGCATTTTTTTTTCATTAATCTGAGCAATGGCGGGAATAGAAAAGAAGAACTTTGTTTGATATGAATTTGTATGCCCAGTCAAAAGACAATTGTTAACGTCGTCGTCACCATAACCAGGGGAGTATTCATCTTATTAATCGTTCCAATAACATGTAAACAATAACGTAAATAACATTAGGACGGGAGATAGTACGTCACCAATGGTCATAAATATACGCATTTCTTTTTCTTTTTACCTTTTGGGAAAACTCCCGAACAGTCCTCGTTTGTGTTTGTGGATTTTTCTTTTTACAAATTGACCTGAAGATAATATGGTTTTTTTTTCGATTACAGTTTCCAATCAGGAGAAGAATCTCTCTTTTTGATTCTGTTTTGGATCGCCTCTCCACAGAAAAAAAACAAAGTATTATGAAGGTGAGATTTTTTTTTTTCAATTTTCATATCAATAAATTTTTTTTTCAGGTGTTCATATAAGAAATGGTAAATATAGTTTTATCAACTTTAGCACTAAAGAACAGTCGGGCAAAATGCAAAAGAATCCTAAATCGAACTTGACATACCGCAAAGGTAAAGCATTGTCATAACCAGCGGTGGCGATTCGGGGAGGGGGCATGCAGATATGATATTTTCTATTATTGCAAAGGTGAGCTGCGCATTTTACATTTTCAATGTCTTCATAAAATTTCTGTCATTGTTTAGAAATTTATTTCTATTGACAAATTATTTATTATCACTGTCAATGAATAAATGCTACTTTTTTATGTATTTTAATAAAATATAAGACTCTTGTATTTTGTCTTTCACAATTTTCTTATTTTATTTGCACAAATTATTTTAATCTTACAGGCATTAGTTGCAAAACTACACAAACATGAAACATCAGAGACAGATCATCAGCTGTTAGAAAATCGACTTTTCAGCAAAAAATCATGATTCATTCGAACCATCGAAATCCTTGATCAGTACTAAAACGACACCAACGACTTTACGATTAACTGATTTTTCTATACTATATTTTTAACATCCAATTCATAAACGTTTCTTGCTGAATAATACTAGGCCTAATAATTTGAATAAAAAGAGTATACGTGAACGAACCAAACGCTGAAAGTTGCATCAAAATCGAATACAAACAAAGTTGTCTTACAGACTTATTATTATTTCGGTGAATCAGCAATATGCCATCATCATGGATATGCAATGAGTAAACTAATGTCGCGCCCAAAGTTACCTTTACATTTTTATCTACTGTACAATATCGTTATTAGCTGTTGTTTCATTGTGTATAAAAGCCGAGTTGTATACAGTATTTTACACTAATTAGTAATAAAAAAAATTTTGTTCACATTCTTAAAACAAATTTTGATGTAATTGTAATTTCATAAAATAAAATACGAAATAAAAAGCATCAGCTCGCTCATTGCATTATTTTCATGATGTATACTGCTTACTCTCATCCTCCTTGATCAAATTGTCAGTGTTTGCACGTTCAATGCTACTTTATTTGTTCAAAAAAATATATATATTCATCCTTGATGTTTTGTCCAGATGTTTTTGTAATTTGCGTTCATACAAATAGGTGCCCGTTTCAATTTACAAGTATATAGCTGTCCTTAACGTTCTTTTCTAACGCTTCATCGGGCAACGAGTTATCTTAATTTTTATATTGTTAAGAACCGGAATAGTTGGCATGTGAAGTTTTAGCAAGTTTAGTTAAAAAGCATATTGATTTGTAACAAAATGGGTGTATTAGAGGCTGTATCACTCTGGGGGGTAAGGGGACATAAATCCCGTGTGCCGTTTTCAGGGATCGCAAAAGGGCAACAGTTTAAACAAAACAGGGCCATAATTATTCAGAATTCTAATCTGACAAGCGTCAGAAGCGAGAGAGAGAGCATAATTTCGACGCTCGTCCTTGTGAAAGACTGAAGAGGCGTGATTTCAGGATAAGTATTTCCTGTCAGAAATTGTTTTTCGTTACGCGACTGTATTCTTTCGTGGTTTTTATTTGATAAAGACTTTGATTCTTTGATATAATGAAATACATGCAGCAAATTAAATATTACCCATTTTTATGTACACCTCTGTCACTGGTAACAATTTGGAATAGCGTTATGCCCGATCAATGCTTAAATAGAAAGCGGTCATGTAATCTTAATTTGTGTCAGAAGTTATATCATTCTGAGGACTAAACACATACAGACATCTTTTGCTCAAATATCATGCATATAAATATTTCAATTATTCTGTCCCCACAATCTTGGACTTATATCATCAAAAAGTGTTATACTTACGGGAAATTCCAACATCATATTCTAGTTTAGATATAAAAATACATTTAAACCATATTTTATATGTCTATCGATATCTTGTTTTTGGATGTACACTGTTAAACGCTGTTTAAAATTTTAAGCATATTGTTTAAGCCCGTCACTCTAACAACTATTGTTTAAACATTTTAAACAACTGTTTACACATTTTAAACAACAGCCCTTACTGTTTCAACTTTTTAAACAAGTTGTTTAAAAAGTTTGAACAATCATTTAAAAAAAGTTTAAACAACTTGTTAGAGTGACAGGCTTAAACAATGTGCTATTTTTTTATTGTGTATATCGATGTTTTGATCGAATCTGACCTCGATTTGTTGTTTTAAAAGTATATTTCTGTACTGACATACATGTAATATCTAAATTAAGAGACATAAGCAATATTTCACGTGCAATGTGCACTCATTTTTTTCCTTTTAACATAGTTTTCGATGTGAATAATAGTAAGATCTATGAGGAACTGAAATATATTTCTTGCAATTTCCTTATTATACGCGGAATTGTTATTGAAGCAGACTACATTTTCGTCAGTGACGTAACGAGGCCCCCCCAAAAAAAAAATCATTAATAAATAAAATAAAAATGAGGGCCCTTTGAATACAATGCACGCCTTTGAAAACTTTGCGATCAAACAAGTGAGCGAGCCCCCCCCCCCCCATCGATAAGTTGCCAATGAAATGATTATTTTATTCTTCTAGAGCAACATGCTCTCAAAAATATGAATAACAATGATAATAACGGTGGTGATAATAATGATAATAGTCCATAAATGAATAAACAAAACTGAAAAAAATAAGTAAAATATATTTCACAGTGCTTTCAAGATCAGGCGACGCTTTTTTTTCTTTTTTTTTTTACTATTCAAGTAGTTTCATTTTGTTCTATTTTGCACATCATAAATACATACAAGTGACAAAAAGAAGTTTTTAAAAATACAGAATAGGAAGGAATGCCAGGTATACGGAATTGATCATGTTATAAATCTTAATAATAGGCAGAAAATATCATAGCTTCAAGGGCATAATATTTGGTATTATGTAGGGACATTCATTGTCCGCTTCACTAGAGCAGCACTGGCGCCCAGCCCATCGTATTTTTCGGGAGAATAATATCATTTTTTCTTTAGACAAAATGTCAATAATCCTTTACATTCCCAGCACCATACATGATTTTGAATGATTTCAGTTGAAAGAAAAGGGAGAATCCGGGTATGGTATAAAGAAAAAATTGATTCATAAATCATCACATGTAAATGAATTTCTAACCATCTTTCATGGTGATAATGATATTCACCTCAGTGCATCCCTGGGAACTGAATTTCGTTCCGGTCCGATCGAAAAAAATAACGAATAAAACACTAAATATAGAGTGGTATATCGTTATATAGAGGGGAATTACCCCCTCCTCCTGCTCCCTTATTCACCTCCCCGTGACTCCTCCTCTACATTTTTCTCTTTCTTTCCTTTGTTTTCTTCTCCCTTCATTTCTCCATCTTCCTCTCTTTCTCCTCCTTCTTCTAATCCTACCCTCTGCTCTTCATTTTCTTCTTTTCATTCTTCTTCTTCTCCTTTTGCGTATTCTTCTCCTCCTCCCCCCCCCCTCCTTATTCTCCTTCGCATCCTTCGTATTATGCATTATTGTCTGTCTGACCTGGAAAATTTTGGTCAAACAAATTTTAAAAAGGCATAAATAAGTGTACGTGAATTGTGTATAATATTGTATGTATTTATTGTGTCATGCTTAGTCTTCTATACATTATTTGTGATTGTTATTTATTAACTGAATGTAAATACTAACCTCAATCTGTATGTATATATCTGTCAGATGCATATCATGTCTTTCATGTTTTGACTTTTTTTCTTATCCTGATGTTCATACTTGCAGTGGTAAAACAATAAAACTGCTTTGAAACTATTCAAAATAATGAATACTGATTGTAAGCTGTCATTTTCACCTTTGTTTCGTTTTCGTCTTTGTCATTATTGCCAGCTTGAAGGTGTGTGGACTTTTAGAGTATTATAAAAGACAATAATTCACGACAACTCGAAAACAACAACATACAAAACAAAACAAACAAACAAAACCATGATGATTTTTTTTCAAACGTGTTATCTCTGAGAATCAATTAATATTGGCGGTGCGCTGTGCAGGTGTACGGAGTAAGAGGAGCTAAACGGTGACGTCAGTTTTGTCCTCATCGACGATATAATAAGAGTAGTGCATTGCACAATTCTTCAATATAACTCTTTCTTTCATCTGTTTTTCTACTCTCCCTTTTTATCTCCGCTTTTTTTTTCATCACTTGAATACGAATACATTTGTCTGCTCCATATGGCCTCATAATTCAATTCATCCCACTTCACTAATCACCGATAATACGAAATGGTTAATTAAACTTGTTCTAAAGTTGAGTAAGATTAACAGAGGAAGTAAACAGTGAAAATGTTTTTAATAATATGGTTTCAATTTCAAGCTTTCTTTGTTCTCAATTCTGATGAACTTCTCAACTACTTGGGGCTGAGAAGGGGAGAATTCTAAAGTTAATCATTCACGATTGATGAGAACAAATGCAGTCCTCATCATGTCTCTGTAAATAGACATTATACTTTTATAATAGTATCCCGTTGGTACATTCGATGAAATGAAAGGGAAATAAGCTTGTTTTTCTGCTAAAATTTCTTGGTTTCACCAAAGTAAAATCATAACTGTCTCAGCGGGCCACCTGTCTATAGTGAAAACCTATCACAGAAATTGTCTAACATTTTAAAAGAATTTGTGTTATGGAACCTGTACATAAAAGCCACTGTTTCTCTCTTTCATCTCCTTTTCTCTTTTCCTTGTGTGCTCTTAATACACAGGTTTGATATTCATGATGAATGGTAAAGCATCCTTATCATAATCAATCATGCTCACTTGTATCACTTCTACATCATATGGACTGTAAAGACTGCAATCTGTAAAAGCCTTTTTACTAATATTTGACACTTGATGTAAATGTTTACACTCTAACATGAATGAAACAAGCAAGAATATACAAATACACTGGATTTGGGTTGTATATGATGCATCAGTTTATTTTAGCATGGCAAATGAGATAAATCAGGAATATATTCTTTCTCTACTTCACATCATTTATACAGCAAAAATCATAACTGCAGAGTCTGAAATACAATAAAATGCTCAATTGAAGTATTCAAATCTTCTTTTCACGAAATGCATCATGCTTCACATGACATAACAAGGTCCCTCAAACAAGTTTGAACAAACAAAAAATACAAGAGGACACATCACTTAGTTTTGCTGTACACTCAATAAATTTTAAAAGGTAGTCTCGAGACATTCTTTAACAATTTCAAAGGCACAAATACATTCAACTCTCATAGAAAAGTATCAATATATACAGATAACACAACACTGTCTATGCTTATGTCGTAAAAATGTTTCGGAATTTAAAAAAATGCAACTAACTTTATAAAACTTTGAAGAAACAAAATTGATAAATCAGTTTAAGTTATTTGGAATGATATGACGCTTACAACACTGGTAAAAGTCAACACAGCACACCATTTACCTAAAATAATGATATCACAGTGTTTTTCACACTATCACATCACCTCTAAAGATGATTCAAAGTCAGGTATATGATTTTTTAGTAATTTGACGCAAGTTTTTCATTGCAATTAAACAGAAAGAAGTATCTAACTGAACAAGCAATAATTGCTCCAGTAATACAAGAATGAGTATATAGATATTCATGATTCCATGAGATCAAATACGATTTATTCATAAACCATTCATTTTCCATCATTCTAACCATGTTTTGCATTGATAATTTCCGTCCACCTTGGATCTGAGTAGACAAGTATAGCAAAGTTCTTTGTTAAGAGTTAAATTTTCTCCCATCTAGCAAAAAACAACTTGATCATGGAAACAATTTTATGATGGAGGTCATAGTTTTCGTAATATATAGCAGTTGGTGTTACTCCAATAATTTTCATTTGGAAACAATACATTATTCCAACCCATAGTGACTGTTGATTTTATAACTGATCTTTTAAATTACATATGTAGAATCCTATCAAATGGTTTACAGATAGCATCCTAACCTCGGCAGACGTTTATGCAGAGCTGCCAACCGTAATTGTGGAAAAAACTTATTCTCTATTTCTTTTCATCCTATTTTCCAGCCTAAAATATAATTTTTCTTAAAAATTTTGAAAAACATATAAAAAATAATAATTTTTACAAGTTTTAAAAATCCTATTTCCAAAGGAAGTTTTCTATTTAGTGTCTCTTCTAAATAGGGTAACTAATTGGCAGCTCTATTTACAGCAAGCCATGTGGTGAGTTCTAGATGGACTAAGGAAGTGAATATAGGTAAAGGTGAAATGGAGAGATGAGAGTGTAGTCATTAAAAGGACTGTAAACCAGATAGGTGAGAGGCGCAAGTAGTTGGAGAGATGGGAGAGTGCTGGCTTGAATCGGGGATTATACACTCTAAATTCAAAAGAGCTAATCTGGGGGGTGTTTCACAAAGATTTAAGTATGACTTAAGTCGCACTTAAATGCTGACGCGTACATGATATGCAACGCGCGATCTCATTGATAGATACGTAATAGTGCGCGTCCTCATGACACGATCTGACCAATGCGGTCAAGACTTTCATACCGTACGCAACTCGGAATTTAAGTGCGACACCAAGTCGTACTTAAATCTTTGTCAAACACCCCCAGGTCCCTAATCACACTACTCTTGAAATGAAACGAGAAAGCACTCATTTGAAGTGGGATTTACATCTTTTGAGAGTGCATTATAGCTCTTTCTGGAGTGAAAATGTCTAAAAATATACACTGTTGTAGAACAGGAGAGGAGATTTCTCTCATCCCTCCAACCCCTCCAGCCTCTCATCTTTTCTGGTTTACAGTCCTTTCAAGAACTACACTCATCTCAGAAAAGAATACTCTACTTTCCACTTTCTTGTCTCTCCATTTCACCTCTATCTCTGTTGACTTTTCTTAGTCCATCTAGGACTCATCACATGATGTACCATAAACCCTTTCCAGGGTTATCCATACCACCAAACAACCCGTCAAACTACAACAGATAACATCATGTATATCAGAAATCTTCATATGAAGATAATACCTGAACTTTTATGTAATTCTTTGTTTTAAAGGCTATTTTGTACAAACTGGTAAAATTTCAGTTTATTGCTGGGGACATATCGTTCTTATATAAAACTACAATCATTTAAATTGAATTTACAATACAAAATTCTCCATATCAACACGACCAACAACTCACAATAAAAGGTTCAATATAATGAGTCAAAACATGGAAGTTAGGGTGGAAATGTCCATTTGATTTCAGCTGAGCCAGCTGAAGTCAAATCTCTGGAGACCATAGAAATATGTTTGACTTTGACAAAGTTCAACTGACACATGCTCTAATAGTTCAGGATGACTGAAAATACTTTCTTATAGAAGTAGGTGTGAAATGAAGTGTCTGATCTCTGTTGATATAATGAAAACACAAATAAATTCTTCTCAATTTTCTTGGGAAAAATTATATTTTACTGCATATATATACCTTAATATGACCAATGGGGGAGATGCTTGTATGTGACATCACAAAACCAAACCTTGAAAATCCATCAAGTCTGTTAATATTTGATGAATTTTCACAAATTTTTTAACCAATATGTTTCTTTTGTTTTTCTGCTGTTATTAAACCACTTCCCACCAGGGTGAACTATCCCTCTAAAAAGACGAGTCTCAGATCACAGCCTGGCTTCAGTTTATCTAATCTTCAGACTAGAAAAGAAAGCTGACCAAGTGACTGCCGATCATCGCAATCTAACTCTAGTGTTCTACCTTTCTTTACACGTCTCTAGCTTTGTTTATGATTGTTACTGTTATGGCGACATATTCCTATACTCTGCTATATTAGCGAATCAATTCCTATAATTATTCTTGTTTTATTCTTGGTTTCCCTGTTTTCAAGCCTTTGAGGCTTTTTGGGACACATTTTTCTTTCATTTTATTAAAATCTCATTATCTAAATGTTTTATGATTTTTTTGTATATTGATGTTCAAATATATGATATTTGTATGTTTTACATATATATTATTGAAAGAAATACTAGTAAATGAGAGTATTTTCACTCATAAAGTGATGTGACTATGCTTAACCAATTTATCATCCTTTAAGTGATGACAGATTGCTATTATGTATTCTCTAATACAATTCCCCTGTCATAGATAAAGAACATGAACATTCATATTTTATATTAGACTTGGAAGGCAACAACTTCATGCAGAGAGACACTCCAATTCTAAATTCACAACCATCTTCAAGGTTGAATATAGTACAATACAATTTGAAGATGTAAGAACAATTTCAAAGCAGCTATCGTTTCTATTCGTTTTTGGTAGATGAACAACATTTTGATATGATTGTCACTAACGGCACATTACTTTGGCACATGCATAAACCACAGGTGAAGAAAAATCATACAGTCTTTCTCGCTAGCACAAAGTTCCATCTGATTTCCTGCTGGTCCGATGTGTAGAGCCTCAATATCATGGCAAGTTGAGCAGGAGAAGGTCAATGAAAATCATACAAGCTAATGTTGCATGACTCTCATAGGCTGTGATGGTGAGCTAACTGCTTGACGTTGTTCAACAACACCATGATGGAAGTGACTACTCTGAGGCATATTTGGTACTAAGGTCACCGGCGGTTGATGGTAGCCTCCAAACGTCTGTGCTAATCTTATCCCCTCATCCATTAACAGGTGCTGCATCATCTGGCGTTGGGCCTTGAATGCCGCCCTCTTTGGCAGACCAGTGTGGACGACATCATCAGGACCTGGATGTTGCTGGTCGGTAGTAGAGATGTGGTTGTACTGATTGCTGGATAGAGTGTTGTTTGGATTGGTGGTAGGGTTGTTGTAGTGTTGCTCCCCATTCCCTTGTTGCTGTTGATGTTGCTGACCGGATCCCCTGGTCTGACTACCCAAGTGACCACCAGAATGACCACTATGCTGATTCTTACCCCTCCTACCTTGTTGGCCAACTGACTGACCACTGCTCATCTGTCTTTGCATGTGTCCGCAGGATTCCGTTTGTGCGTCGTTATCATCAGTCCTTGATGCAGAGTTGTAGTGCTGTTGTTGTTGCTGTTGCTGCTGTTGTTGTCTTTGTTGTTGGTTGTTGGTGTTGTCAGTGCTGTGTTGCTCTCCTTGATCAACATGTGGCGAGGAGCACTTTGACCTACGACCTGTCAAACATGGGGTCAGAGACAAAGACCTGTTTTTGCTGTAAATTGACCAGCTCAACAAATGTTATTTTTATCCTTCACTCTACATCTTCCCTTCATTACATTAACTTTAACAAGGCATTATTTACCAAAGAATCATGTTAAAGTCAGGTTTCCGGAATTGAATTATAACACCAATTATGAATCATATTCACTTGGTCTACAGGTGATTGGTTTACTTCTGAGAAGTTCAGCCCCTTTAGGTCTACTACCGATTTGGTATAATTGCTGTTTTGGTCTACATTACACATTCTCTAATACCCACCTAGACTCAGTCTAATGCCCATTTGATCTTATTTCCACTTTGTCTTAATTATATTTTACTTTTTAAAATGAAAATTTTGTTCATTTACAGTTTATTCAACCACACAGACTAAGAGTGGTTAGGCCAATTTGATATTCTAAGACAAAATTGGTGTCATGACCTAACTGTAAATTGGACAAAATGGTAAATACATGCAGGTTTAAATAGCAATTAGAGAAAACTGTGTAGCAAATTATAATACCATGATATAATTTAACATGGATATCATTTGAGTGGATGTAATTAAATGGCAGTCAACCCCACAAAAAGTTGATTTGAATAAAAAGAGGAAAAAAAATCAAACAAGCTTAATGCTAAAATTTTGATCAGAATTAGTAAAATAAGAAAAATACCAGTATGACAGTTTTAAAGTTTGCTAACCATTCACACAGTCATATGTACATACAGTGACCTGCAACTGAGAGAGTCAATGATGTCACTCACTTACTCACTATTTTTTTTGTATGGATCACACATTTCATTTTTTGCAGATTATTTGACAATAGGGAGATCCTTAACTAAATCACAGTGGGGGTTACAACAATGACAATTCAATATGTTCATGGAGGAATCTTATTTAGTTCCTCCATGTTCGCCCCTATTCTCTCTTACCTTAACTTAAGTCTATAGCAGTCACATGTCCCTTCCTCTTTGAAATGTGCTAATGTCACGGCATTGTTGAAGAAACCCTCTTGTCCCCGATTCTCTCCTAAATAACCGGCCGATATAAAATCTCCCTTTGCCCTTCGAAGTCCTTAAAAAGGGCATCTTCCCAATAATTTTATGACTAAAACCTAATGCAATTGACCAATAAAACTATGAGTATTGTCCATTGTAAATATTTGTGTGAGGTGAGCGATCAAGAACAATGGCTCCTGATTGGCTTCTGCCACATTGGAAGCAGATTTTCAACATGTCAATGCGGTCCATAGCTCGCTGCATCTCAGCTTATGAGTGTAATATTTCAACACCAAACGTTATTCTTTATTAGACCTTAAACACTACTAAAAGAGTGGATGGCCTTGACAGAAGGCTACATGATAATAAATTAATGCACTGGACATGGTGGGGAAAGTTATGAATTGATGCAGAGGTTTAAGCCATGGTCCCTTCTTTTGGATGGTGACATTAATAGTCGGTCCCCGACGTAAATAATGATATCTGACCAATAATGTCTGTAAAAACCCAAATACACACACACACACACAAGAAAATATTCCACATTTCACATAATAAAATACAAAATAGTGAGTGGATTATGTCGTTAGTTCCCTCATTTGTATATATAGATCAAGAGGTGCATATAACTGTTTTGTGAAAACGAGTGATACTTCAAAGTTCAAAAAGTCATAACTTTCTTGTTTTACATCTGACTGTGATGAAATAATATCAGTGTTGATCTTGTTTGATTTTTTTTTTCATTCAAATCAACTTTTTGTTGGAGTAGAGTTGCCCCTCAAGAGAATGAATTATCTCACTTTTCTGATACAAATTAAACCAGTATTTTTAGGTTTTAGCATTTGAATACCTTCCTTTGTATTAAACGTATGCAATGCTAAATTCATATTTAAAACAAAGAAAGGATTTAACACCAAAGCACAAAGTATTAACATGTATATTTGAGACTCACCAGGATGTTGTTGTCCTGGTTGTGAGGTCATATGCTGTGGAGGCATCTGTTGCTGTTGCTGTGACTGTTGTTGCTGCTGTGACTGTTGCTGTTGTGTTTGTTGGTGTTGTTGCTGTTGTTGTTGTTGATGCTGAGACTGATGCTGTTGTTGGTCGTCCTGCAAGATGTTGTTTGAACCTTCATGTAAAATATCCTCTTCTTCGTCATCTTCATCCCTTCCTTCAGCTTTTGCTTTAGCAACGTAATACCTGGTGAAGATTAAAAAGAAGACTGTTAGATCTTAACCCTTTGAAACCACTCAGCTAGGGCACAAGCTGTACAGGAAGGACTAAAGACTAATATGGAGAACCTAACTAAGAACAGCCACATCAGCAAACAATAAAATACTGGCCACTTCCTAATGATACATCATTATCCACTTAGCCTAGTTTTTCAAGAACACATTGGCTAAGTATCTTTTATAACTGTCATCTCTGGAATACTTTAAATCCAAACTCATTTTTGACAAAATACACATTTTTTTTTAGTCCAAACACTGAATTATAACAGCTAGTAAATATTCATTAGGTAAAAAAAATGTATTTTCTAGTTATTTTTTCAAAGTTTTCATTTCCTGATGCTGCAATTTTCTACTTCTTTTAATAGCACTGCTATATGTTGACTACTAGTGAGTAACAGGTAGAATGCATTTTCTAACAAGAAAACTGATTGCTTCTTTGACTGACCAAGTTCATTTCAATTCAATTCATGTGCAGTAAGGCTTTCAGTACTGAAATATGTTTGATTACACATGTACCTCTATAACCCCATCATAGTCTTGTGAACTTGTAGTGTGCACTGTGTCAAACGAGACCACTTACCTGTCTGATCGCTTCTGTTTCTTGATCAGGTCTGTCTGCTCTGTCATGTAGGCCAGCTGCTGGGTGGTCAGTTTCTCCAACTCTAACTGTAGATCGTAGACCTTCTGAAGATTGTCCTCTGCTTTGCCGATGGATATCTTGGCCTTCAGGTCGTACTGTTGGGTTTTGATGGTGCTCAACAGCGTTGTGATCTCGTTCAACCTCTCCTTCCAAAGAAACAGAAATTCACTTATAATTCTCTGCTTGTAAATTGTTATTTGAATCTCTTTGGATATGTCAATGGAATTCAATCTCCAGAAATAACAAACTCAAGAGGGAAAAAACAAAGCATGGGCTAAACATAGAAAATTTCAACTTACAACATCACATTTGTAGGACTCTTTTTTAGCAATGATAAAAAAGAATATGATGCCGACATGTAAATGGCTATCATACTCTGGACAGCTGAGAACTTTAAGAGGGGTACAGGTGTAAGCTTGTTGTAAAATTGCTAGTAGTGTTGCTAGTAGTGCCCTAACGGTCGGTCCAACTACATGTATGAGATAGCTGATATGACTATGGGTGTCAGTACATCTTCCTTTAGCAAACCAATTTCAATCTATTCAGATTCACAAATTTACTACATACCAGGAATACCTTACACTACAAAAATAGTTAGAACAAATAATAAAAGAAAGTATTTTACAAATGCAGGAGACTCAATAGTACTGAATAACCAAAATATGTTAACGTAAATAATTATGACCAAAACTCATCTTCATTGTGTATATGAATAATCAATGGGGATGAAGAAATAATAGCTAAATACAACTATAAATGAACAAGTTATTATTTTTGTCTAAGAGGACAACAATGTGACACAAAACACAATGGAAGGATATCATATCATAATTTAAAAAGGGGCGGAGTTTGCCATGCCACCACGTTATATAAAGATGTATATGTAACTAAGGGGGTGTTGCATGAAATCAATTGAAATTGTTTGCAAATATCACTTGCTAATATAAAATTGGCAGATCCAATTGAAATTCAGCAAATCATTTAAGTTGCAAGTACATGTAGCAGACCTGTCATCAGCTGCAATTTTAAATTCCAATATTTACATTGTAAGAGTGATAGATTTGGGGACTTGAAATTAACTTGCAATCGATTGCAAGTCTTCTTGCAATGTTACCTGAGAGCCCTATCTTACCTCTCTCCTGATCTTCATGATCTCTGCATGAACTGTCCGCGGGTTTGGGTTTAGATCGGGATCATTGTTAATCTTTGCTCTCTTGCTTTTGGATTCGCCCTTGGACTTGCCTTTTGATGATCTAAAAACAAAGATTTATAATAAGGGATTGTAAACAAAAGTATTAAAAAATGAATCACAGTTTCATCAAAATATTGTTTTGAAAATTTCATACAAACATGTTTTCTGATTATGATTTGTGAGGTTAATTTACAACATGCATTCAGGTTTAGAATTTTTAATGCATAGTGAATTATGGTTGAAAGATGCATCATCTTTTCAGAAAATTAAGACAAGAACTTCATGTACATGTACATGTACATAGTCTCACTAGCGTACCTAAGGGGGGGGCAGACTGCCCCCCCCCTGACGAGTCACAACTCATGCAGGGGACGTACCCCTGCCCCCCTGATGAGTCACAACTGATCCAGGGGACGTGCCCCCCCCCCCCCCCCCCCTTTGAGAAGCAAAATTAATAATTTGTAATGTAAAAATGCTATGAAAACAGACGTGTGACCCCTCTTTTGAACTTTTTTTTTTTTTTGCTTGTCAATTTTTTTGTCTGGTATGAAATCCTTTATTTGTGGTTTAAGACCTTTTTTTTTTGCTTGTCAATTCTTTTTCTGGTATGAAATCATTTATTTGTGGTTGAAGACCTTTTTTTTTTTTTTTTTTTTTTGCTTTTCAAATTTTTCCGCGGACGAAATATCCTCCAAAAAATTTACCCCCCTTTTGGAAAATCCTGGCATTAGCATTAGATACACATGACTTGATGATGAAATTTAGAATTAACCCTACAATTTCAAAATGACACTGAAACTCTAAAAAGACAACCACAGGGTGACAAGGTCTGATATGTTATTATATAGTTACCTTGACTGTCCATGTTTATACTGGTAACCACTGTCTCTGACCACTTGTCTGGCTAGAGGAAAGAGTTTCTCTCTCTGTAAGATCAGATGAGGATCAACATTGCACAGCTGGGAGGCTGCTTCATTGACGGTCACCTGTTTAAAATAAACAGTTTATATCATCAGCATTTTCTACACTGTATCTCTATATATTTGTATGATATATGCCATGTTTACATATACATACACCTAATACTAGTTATGACTTCCCCTCCATCTTCTTGTTCAAAAAGGATGTACTGGTTTGAACAATATAAAGATCAGTGAAGAATTCCATTATAGTCACAAGGCACCTTGCAGAACGTTGTGTTTAAAAGCAACTCAAGTCAAATACATGTTTCATTGGTTGAAAATCATGTTGCCTTTGATTTTTCAAGTTGTATTTATATTTATTCTACAATGGAATTACAAATTGAAAAGGGAAAGCACTGTGCAAGTGAAAATCTGGATATGCCTTAATGAACAAAGGGATCCAGTTGTAGGCAACAGATTTCTGATAAATGTGAAGGCAGCTCCTTTGAATGCTAAAAGGCAAGTGGGATATAACTTTGCCATGCATGTGGTTTCATTGTCCTTGGAATGAAGGAACATTACTAGCTTCACTGAATAAAATACAGGTGTCTTTGTGGGGTGTTTTCAATTGATGTTTTAAGTCTCTAGGCTGTTTCATACAAGACAGTATCGCACAACTGAAAGGAGTTTATACACTTGTTGCAGCCTTGTTTTTTGTTATTGATGTAATTTTTTCTTTCATTGTTACCTGTACATCTGTCAGTGACCATAATAAGCCCAAAAAAATTATACCAGTAACTTTTCAGTATAAAGTATAATCTTTTGAATGTGACCCTATCCCTGAAGCATAGCCTCGGAGGATTTTCTATTGTTACACGAGGCATTGTCTAAACCACACCCTTCTAATATGGATAATGCCAAGACAAGTTCTTACTTCATGTAATGTGAGAGGTTTTTCCAGCTTACGCTTGGAGTCAAATCTGCCATAGATGCTTGACCACTTGCGTATCTCGTCCATCCTGCTTGGGTGATCTGGAGACATACTAAGGATGTACTCAACTTCCCTCGTGACCTTCTTGTTAAGAGGCATTGGAGACAGTCCTTCCGAATGAATGACATTCTCCGCCGAAGCCCGGATGTTGTCGACGATCTCCCTGCTCAGGGCCGGGTTGTCCGAGCGAGCGATTGGGGCCGCGTTGAAGACGGCAGGGGAAGGGGATGACAGGTTCCCAATGGGACGGAAGCTGGGTGGGGTGGTGGTAGAGATCTGGTGGGAGGTTCCTGGTGAAATGCGACTTGGTGTGGCACTGGTGGTAGAAGGATGACCCGGTGAGGATGATGTGGATGCGTTCCCCTGCTGCCATCTTCCTGAGGAGTGATGACCATGGGATGGGAGGTTGACGGCTAGAGGGACGTCTATACCAGACATCTGACCTGGATGGGTTGACTGAGATGCTAGTGGTTCCTGAAAATAGAGGACAGGTGATAAGAAGAATGATTGATACATTCTTGCAACAGGACTCGTACCAAAGCAAGTGAAATTAAAGTTCATTCATTCATCATCTCTCGGATAATCTCCAATCTAATAAACATCTATTAGTTATTACAAGTATGACTTTCTATGTAAATGTCAACTGAATGTAACTTTTTACAAAATAATGAAAAAGAAATAAACAATGGTGTTAAGATATCAAATCTGAAGCTACAGGTACAGTACATGTACATTATGTACCTAAATGTATGTAATCATATAGAGACAAGAGATCTATTTCAATCTATATCAGATATCATTTACTTTATTATCATAATACCTGAAAAGCTGCTGGATTTGCAACCCACTCCTGCAGTGCCTTTTGCAGACGTCTAACATGGAGGGGTTTGCTTCCCATACCGACCAAAGACATGATCTCTAAAAACTCATCCTCTCCGGCCTCACAGAGCTGCTGGACATCATCTCCACCCTGTAGGATGAAGTTGGCATAGTAAGGGAGGAGGTTGGCCCGGTCTAAGACTCGATAGAGCTGAAGTTCACTTAGGGTCTGGGGCATGGACGTGCGTCGACTTTCGGCCATAATATCTAGTTTGTCCTGGTTCCTCTTTATGCTGGCTCTTAAATGACAATAGAGAATTTATTAATTATGCCATATAAATTATGAAACTGATTTGAGAAATACCTATTAGACCTAACACTTGGCTTGATTTCTCTGGCACATGATACAATCATAACCTATCTCTGGTAATAACTTCTCATTTATGAATTTGGGAAATACATTTCGGATACATGTATACATGTATCACATATCCCCTTTAAAAAACCATGACCATTAATATGCCCAATTGCCCAGGGTATAATTCTACTTTTTTTCTTCAAATTTCATTGTTTAGTAATCATGTTTTTCATATGTATTCAAACTGTTATTCATCTCCCCTTAATATCTTAAAGGGGTACTCTAGGCTGAAAATAATATGATGTGAAGTTGTGAACAGATTAAAAAAATCTGAACACAAAACTGAAAATTTCATCAAAATTGGACAAGGTGCAGTATAGCAAATTATAACATTTTGAAGTTTTGCATAATTTTGGTGGAACTGTTCTATGTATGTCTTGACTTTTCATTACATATGCAATGAGCAAGTTGATGTAATACATCTATTTTATTATTTTCTAAAAAAAAAAATAAAATGTGAAATTATATCATTTTAAATTGTGTCCTCCAAGAATGAAAAAAAAACACAAATGGATTGAAAACTGATCTGATTTGTAAGCATATCTTTCACACATACATGTATGTGAAAATACAAGAACACTGAAGGTAATGTTTGATCTCATGTAATAACATAATCATAACAGTGTGCATAACTGTTTTCACAAAAATATTGCTAAACTTTAAAATTCAATTACTCCAGTATTTGCTTTCTATGTATTTAGTTTTCTGTTTAACAGTTTTACCCCCTTTTATTTTACAAATTTTTATCATCTTATAAATCTAGTTTCACTTTGTCATTGTTATCATTTGACATGCACATGTAGATACATCATATTGTACATATTGTACTTTCCCTTCTGAAAGGTTCTCTGACTGTGTAAGCATCCCCCTCCCGCCCTCCCATTTCTCCAATCATGCCCTGCCCAGCCCACAATTCAATTATGAACATTATGAACATTTAATGAGGTGGTTATCAACTTTTCGAAGTTTTTTGTTAGCTCTTTAAAAAACATATTTTTTGTACCCATGCAGGTTGTCTAGACATACCACCCCCCCCCCTTTACCCCACTGGCAGATCCCAGGGGGTGGGGGCAGCCCAGTCGGCTTGTGCCCCCTTTTGAGAGACACAATGAAAATTTGTGATGTAAAAATGCCATTAAAACACAAGTGTGCCCCCCCCCCCCTTTGAAAGTGAGTACTTTTGTTTCTTTTTTTTAGCTTGTCAAAAATTTTTGTGTGGACGAAATGTAGGTCCTACTTGATTTTTGTTCTATAAAAGAATTTCAATTTGGGTCTGGCCAAATTTAACACATGACCCACATCCTCCCCCCCCCCCCCCATCTCAACCACTCCTATTCATTATTTTTTTTAATTCCTTTTCCTGTCTAGAAACTATTTCTCTTTAATTCACCTCTATAGTTAACAACTAATCTTGAGAAAAATCATTCTGTTTTTACACCACCTACCCCCATTCACGCAAAACCAAGTACCAATACCTGTAGTCTGTATGGGCCTCCTTCTAGCTGGTCCCGCCCCCAATTACTGATCAAGGCACACATGTGATCGACCCCGCATGTGACCCCCAGACCCCGACCCACCATCACCCCGCGCCTTTCTCGCCTCCTCCCTTGCTCCAAGATCAACGCCGTTTTAATGTTGGCATTAACACCGCATTAGGCATTAGCAACGTTGAAAATGTTGTTTCACATTTCAATACTTACCTGGTAATTGTCTTGTTCGGTTCCAGTCTGACTGGTTTAGCACTCAGTCAGCTCAGAATCAGATGATTGCTTGTTTGCACACACAGCATTCACATATCATTTACCGAGTCCTGTATACTGTATGCACAAGTTTGTATGGCGTACAGTGTGTGACTGTGTGTTGTAGTTATTTGGCATACGAAGTGTCACCCCGACACTACCAGAAACCACCTAAAACAACACAGATTATATGATTGTAAAAGAACTCAAAATTGCTGGGTCACCTCTAGAATCTCTCTCATGTCAGTTCAAAGCTTCTCTGATGAAGTAGTTAACTTTTTAACACTAAAATCTGTCCAAAAGAGTCCAAGAGGAATGGCGTTTCCCCACCCTCGTATTTCGATCGCAGTATGCGTGGGGTCGTGTGACGTGCGCGGACGCGCTAGGGTGGTGCAACCGTGTACGTCACCGAAGAACAGTGGGTTGGGATTGGTCAAATGCAGACATGTGATACGGTTTGCCGCCCCCGTATCCTGGGGGTGCTAGGGGTACGAAACGGGTGCATCCCCAGGTCAGCACACAACAGGTGCATACTGATGTGTACCCTGTGTGGAAGGAGACTCTCCACGCAAGAAGTAGTACAATACTATTGACCAATCAGAGAAAAAAGAGGGAAGGGTGGTCCCCGATCAACCAAGAAAGCTCCGCTGAGTGTTTTCTACAATGAGTTTGTTATGACTATGGATTGGTAAAACTGATATAGGCCTATTTTTTTAGAACTTTGAGTTATCTGGTAAGCTACATCAAAATGGGGTGGATTTTTTTCAGCCGGAGAACACTCTCAAGATAAGAAAATCATCTTAACCCATTATTGCGCTCTGCCCCTACACATTCCCTTTCCAACTCCAATCTTTACCCCCCCCCCTCCCCCTCACCCCCCCCCCTCTCTCTCTCTCTCTCGATATTTCCTTCAGTCTGTCTCTCCCTTATTCCATTTCCTCCTCCTTTTCTTGTCACACCAAATTATAGATCCTAATCGAGCAGATTATAATTTAAAAAAGGCACTGGCACTGTTTGACCTTTAACACACCTTTAATCAAATATGAAATCCACCCTCGAATCAAATGCATCTCAATAAAACAGAAAATGATAGACCATAATGACATCAAGGTTTGGCGAAAATCTGTCAAAGGACTATTCACTTTTTTTTATTGGTGAATAAAATCAATCTCAAAACAATCACAATAGTTATTTTATCATGCATTTTTTTCTGCCACCCCCTTTTTATATTATTGTTTTTATTATTTTTATACGATTGTTTCCAATAATTGGATCACTGTCTTGTAATATTGTCAAAAATTTTTTTAATTGAGGGGTGCGATTTATTTCTTCCCTCTTTTTTTTTTATTGTATCAGGATTTTTACATGGAAGAGCAGTGTGCAAGAAGGCTATACTGACTTCACAAAAATGTAACTTTGGGAGAAGAAAATCACATGTCTGCTTGAAATATTTTTTGATAGATTTTTGTCAAACCTCCGTTGATACTTTGTTTCTTATTTTCTATTTGTTATACATTTTGGTGTTAAGAAACCTTGAATTACGTAAGAGCAAACTGTGATGTTGGAATCGCTTCAGACATGTGTATATAGGCCTAATCAAAAATTGACCATGGTCACAAAGAAAACATACGATTTTCATATTCTACTTAATAGCAGGTAAACTAGAAATATCTACTATCTGTCATGAAAATGTATTATGAATAACACTCTCACGTAACACGGTATTTTCTGTTCATCAAATTGATAAAATACTTCGTCTTCATGATCTTCACTAGCTTAATATCAGAGTTGAACAACTGAAGTCCAAATTCTATATGTATTTCATAAAACGTAAACAACGGCAAGCATAGGCCTATAAACAAAGTAGATCCTGATCATTGTTGCATATTGAGATGACTGAAAACATCCCAGGCATAATAATTCATTACGTAGATACAATTAAACCTCTCGGATCATATACAATGTGGATATACATGGAGTGAATGAATAAATATAGAAAGAAATGTAGGACAACATTTAAAACAGACTGAAATGCATCATAGGTTTTCAAATTTTTATATAGGATTTCAGTTCATACTTCCAACTAGTCCATATTAGTATAATTTCAGTCTACAGTTTGCATAGCTGTGTTGGACGATGCAACTGAAATTGTCATAAATACATGATAAAAGTTCACATCTTGACAGGTCCCTGCACAGTAAAAGAAAAATAGCACATCGTTTAAGCCTGTCACTCTAACAACAAGTTGTTTAAACTAAAAAGTTTTAAAAATATAGTTGTTAGAGTGACGGGCTTAAACAATGTGACTAAAATTATTTTAAAAAACGTTTTTACAGTGCGGGAACGATCTTTTACAGGGGGTGCTGATGTAAAGTTGACTAGCAAAAAAAAAGGGTTTCACTATAAAAGAGGGTCAATTTGGTTCCGAGAAATTTGACAAGCCAAAAAAAAGGGGGGGGTTCACTAATTAATTTACAATTTGGTACACCTACAAGATTTCCAGGGGGTGCTGCTTATGGGAAATTATACACAATACTATACACGCAGCACCCCGGCGAAAATATAGGGTGTACTTCAGCACCCCCGCTTCCCAGGGCCATGCATCTTGAATACAATAAAATGTATCATATTACATAGGCGGATCCAGGGGGGCCCGAGGGGCCCGGCCCCCCCCCCCCCTATTGGCGGAGCAAAAAAAAAAAAAGGGGGAAAGAAAGAAAAAGAAGGCCGAAAAGAGAGGAGAAAAAAAGAAGGAGAAACATAAGAGGAGGAAGACGAGTGAATAAAATAAGATCAGGTGAACACTGGGAAAATAATAAAAAAAATCTTTCATGTCGGGATATAAAATTTTCGCTCGCGCTTCGCGCTCGCATTGCCTTTTAGGTAATTTACATATCTTGCTCAATATGGAGCTTAAAATATCAAATTCTGAAGTCAATATACAAAACATATTTCAGCTCGGAAATTGAACTTTCATTATTTTGTTTGATTTACAAATTGATTTTTAAAGTGCTCTGTAAAAATTTCTGTTTTATGGGCTGAATATTAACATTTTCTGCTTGCGCTGCGCTCGCAAAATTTGATTTGTCAGGTACCTATTATTTTCCTGTATTCCATAAAGTTATCAAAATATCCCTATTCAGGTCAGATTGTCAAAACGTATCAGCAAGCGATGCACGCTCGCATTTTGATTGGTGAGTTATGTATATCTCAATATTAATTATAAAACTAAAATCCCCATTTGATGACAGTTTATCATAAATTTCGGCTCGCGATTTCCGCTCGCATTGATTGTTGAAAGATATCAACTCATGCATCTTATTCATAATTACAAAAGTGCTTTAAAATAATGTCCAGTTTTCAGGCCATAATATTAACAGATTTTGCGCTCTCATGCTTAGGAAGAGAAATAGGAAGATAGTCATCATTTTCATATGATGACATAATGTCCTTATAGAATTTCCCGGTCCTATGTCAAAACTCAAAGTAATAATAATGAAACATATCAGCTCTTTTTAAACTGTGATCCATATCCACGGTATCTCACAATTTTCCTACAAAGTGCTTGAAATACAGAGCTTAAATTGACCCTTTTTCAGATCGGAATATCATATATTTTTAGCTCGCGCTTTGCGCTCGCTTTATTGATTTTCATGATAAGAAAGGTATTTAGAATACCCATATTCTAGGTCGAAATCTGAAACACGCATTTATTCAGATATTCCCTGCTTGTTCTCTATCATCATCCAGTTTCAGCCATCACAATATCAAGAATTGTCTGCTCGCGCTTTGCGCTCGCATTATTAATGTAGGAAACTTTCCAATTACTCATCCTTTTCATGATTTACAAAACATGAATAGAGTGTCCAGAATTTTTCCGTTCGCGCTCGCATCAATTGTTTAGTTATATACTTATACTTTTCACGATTACAAAAAGTGCTTAGAATTTCCATTCTTCAGGTAGAAATGTCAAAATTTTCAGCTCGCGCTTCGCGCTCGCATTATTTGATAGTTAAAATATGTAACGTCTTCATGGATAACAAGCAGCTGTTAACAGATCTTTTTTTTTTATCAGATCAAAACGTATATTAACAGTAAATAAAAAAATTCTGCTCGCACTTTGCGCTCGCATTATTAATATAGGAAGATTTCAAATTACTCATCCTTTTCATGATTTACAAAATATGAATAAAGTGTCCCATTTTTAGGTTTAAATCTCGAATTTTCAGCTCGCGCTTCGCGCTCGCATCAATTATTTAGTTATATACTTATCGTTTTCCATTCTTCAGGTAAAAATGTCAAAATTTTCAGCTCGCGCTTCGCGCTCGCATTATTTGATAGTTGAAATATGTAACGCCTTCATGGCTAAGAAGCTGCCGTTAACAGATCCTTTTTTATCAGATCGAAACGCATATTAAAAATTTCTGCTCGCGCTTCGCGCTCGCACTTTTTAAATAAGGCTTATGTTATTATAAGAATATATATAAAGCTTAGAAGTGACTATTAGGACTACCCCTTCAAAGAAACAAACAAAAATTAACTTCGAGCGGCCGATCGGAGAAAATGTGGCTGAAAAAAAAATTCCGGGCCCCCCCCCCCCCCATATTGGCCAAGGCTGGATCCGCCCCTGTATTACTTGATTTTTCTGATGCAGATTTCAGTTTTGTCAGGATGCAAAATATACTTTGTAATACGGTCTTTCAGAGCTCACTCATGTCATGTTGCTGGGACGTCAGAGCAACACCAACATTAAATGGTGCATTCTCTATTTCCCACAACCCCCCCCCCCTCCCCTCCTCTCGTCAGACAGCTCTGGCAAACCAATACTCAACCTTATTCATATATGAAGTAGACTATATACGTTGTTAAAAAAATATACCGAAAATAATCTTATTCTGTGTAATTCAGATTCAGGGGCATTTGCCCCTCCCTCTCCCCAAAGTTATGCATCAACTTTTTAAAATATTTTTAAAAGAATATTTACTTTTTAAAGTAAGAACATGACAATTATTGCTTGCTCCCAGGTTTGATCAAATTCATTGTCCAAAATTTTGAAGTAATCATCACATTTGTTTTGATCATCATCATGATCGCTCTTTAGAGTGTGGGATTTGAAATGATTTCTCATACTTCTCTGCTTTTTAACTATTTTTTTACAGTAGTAAAGTTGACATGCACTCTCATAACCTTTGGGCAGTTTCTGACTTTGCTAAAATATGTTTTCTTTTCAAATGACCAGTTTTAAAGTTTGTGCCTCAATTAAACCTTGCCTTCAAAACACAAGGAAAACGGGACCAAACTTCTCCAATTTCCACCATTGACAAAAGAAGATTTATCCTTTTCTTATTCCCCTGGTTGACTCCGTAACCATTGTTCAACTATGGCAGCGTTGTTATCCATCCACCAGATATTAGCTTGAATCAAATCTTCAACTTGTTCCATTGTCCTTGTAGAACTTCCAAAGTCCCGTCCAACCTTGAAATCTCGTACCTATTTTTTTAATATGAATATATAGATTAATGTATATTTCAGTAAATATTATCGATAATCAACCAGCCAGATGAGCTCAAAATCAAATTCATGGTGAGAATATCAATAGTCAATAATCAGGCGGAAATTCTATATATATATATATATATATATATATGTGTGTGTGTGTGAAGTTATACATGCACAACAGCTTTGGCAACTCTTTTTTTTTTATTGTAAAGAAATGGATAAAGAGAACAATGGTAGGCGTAGCTTAAATCAAGGTTCCCCAGAGCTATCTACCCTTTGGAAAAATTGGTGGATCGGATCGGATCGGGGTCGCCCTAGCCACTAACCCGTCTCTGTGGTCTAGTGGTTAAGGCACCGGCGTTCAAAGCTGGGGGCCCGGGTTCGATTCCCGGCAGAGACATTTTTTCGGCATCACCAATTTTTCAAAGGGTAGATAGCTCTGGGGAACCTTGATTTAAGCTACGCCTACCATTGTTCTCTTTATCCATTTCTTTACAATATATATATATATAACATATACATATATATATAATATATACATATATAATCATTTCCCTTCCCACAGAGACTTCTTGATTAATGTCGTGTTACTGATCGCACCCACCCTCTATCTCTCCCTCCCTCTTCACCTCCCCTCTCTCTCTCCCCCTTGCTCTCTCCCTTCTCTCTCTCTCTCTCCATTTAATATATCCATCTCTTTATCACTCTGTCTGTCTCTGCCTCTGCTTGTCTGTGTCTGTCTCTATCTATCTGTCTATCTATCTATCTGACTATATAGCTGTCTATATATATATCTGTCTGTTTATCTATATATCTATCTATCTATTATTTCTATTTATCAATCTTTCTTTCTATCTATCTATCTATATATATATATCTATCTATCTATTCGTTCATTTATTTATTTATTTGATAATTTATTCATTTATTTATTCATATATTAATTCATTTATAGATATATCTATCGTTGAATGAAATGTTATTAACTATACTATTTAATTGCTTGTCTTTTAAATACATAATAGCCCATAAAACATCTTCAAATACCTCTTTTTGGGATGGGTTGGGGTGAAAACTCATCTTGAAACACAAAACTATGACATCATTATGCTTTAAACTCGATCATAAATACGATAACAAAGTCTTTTACGAAAATAACAGTAAAACATAATAACATTTCAACTCATTTATAATTTACGATATGAACCGATGTCAGAATTCGCCACTGGTTCGTGTTCAAATATTTGATAATGGGACATTTAAAAAAAAAGTTGCCCTAATTATCATTATTTACCACAAGCTTCTAAAATATATTTTCAGGTGTGCTTTAATGTAATTACCATCTGAAGTTCACCAGGAGTATTCATGTACTTGGTGACTGCCTTGAGTATGAAACGCATGACGAAGAAACTGTTTCCATAGCTGCAGAAAAATGGCGTGAGAAACAAAACAAGAGAAGCAAGATTATAGCATCCCGTGAAGTCTCTAGAATATATAGCTTTTGTGACAGGCCTATATGATTTATATAAGGTTGGCCAAGTCTGGACACCAACTAGGAAGCTAACCGACTTTTTGTCGGATATCCTGGACCATCCCAAACAAATTACCCTACTTGAAAATCATCACAATGGGGGTAACCACACACAAACAAATTGTCTGAGATGATAAGTGACGTATATATGGCAATGAGCGCCATGGCGGCGATCGCTCCCGGGAAAGGGGGGGGGGGGGGGCTCGAATGTCAAAGCTTGTACTGCAGCCTATGGTAGAGCCTCGTCTCGCCTCCAGTATTATATAGAGGGACAAGAAAATCTTTACATGCCATCCTGGGTCACTTCTGATCATCCACTTTTTTAGTAACGTAATAGTTAGTAATAGTTTATAGTAATACATCAAGCTTTGAGAGGATAATAGAAAGTACCTTTCCCAAATCTATATACGATGAATATTTTTGCAAGTACAGCAGGGACGTTGCAGCCGGGGTATGGGGCACTAACCCCCGGAAAAATCCCACATGATTTTTTTTTCGAAACGAATGTGCCCTTTATGACATAAACCCTTTCTAAAAATCTGTGTATTTTCGTCCCTGAAGTTGACCTCGTTTATTCGTTATAAATTTCAATGTTTCCTTCTTTTTTTATTAATTTCTCGGGGTGGTAAAAAAGATACCTCTCCTTCCTTTTCCGTGATACCATGGACGCCCCCCCCCCCTTAATTAAAACAGCGAAAATTTCCAACCAAATTTTTTTGCAACATTCCTTAACCAGACCGTTCCTTCATACAGTTGTGCACAAAACTTAGCGAACACCACCACAAATGCACCCCGGGGGTGGGGCAGTCAAATATATTGCTGTACACATGCATGACCAAAAAAAAAACGCGTTCAAAGGGTTATTGTTTTTTTTTTTCAGTTTTGGACGCGGGCAGCGCGTGCAATCGTAAAGGGTATCAAAAACATCGATTAAAAAAAAAGGTGGTTTTGAAAGACTGGTCAATGGTCAATCGCGGGGTCAAATGTATTTAGGTTATTTTTCCAAAGTATTTTTAAAAACTAGCCAAACGTATTTAGGGTATATGTTTTCATCCCAAGCTTTTACCCCGGGGCTTTTTCCTCCTCATTTCTAAAAAGTGCATGTTCGGGTTTTTCCCCGATTGTGGTATAACCCTAACTGCCCTAGGGGGAGGGGGCTGCACCGCCCATGAATATAGTTTGGTCTATTTAAGCTTATTGTTAGCAAGTAGACAAAACTTGTTTAGGGGTCATATTTTGGCGACAACTTGTTTAGGGGCCAAAATGTATCAATGAAACCCGCGAAAAACTAGGGGGTTATTTTGCACACAGAGAAAAACTCGTTTAGGGAGTGTTTGGAAATATTTTGGTCACGCATGTGTACAGCAATGTACAGCAACACTACAATGCTCGGCAAGCCTAGAAAAACAAACTTTATTGAATGTAAATATTTTAATCCCCTGAATACACGCTTAAATCTGTAAAACATGGCAGAACTTGGAACACTTTGAATATGTTCATTTTCTGGTCGGGTTCACAAACTTTTAAGGACCACTGTATTCACATCGACATTCACTAAACTTCTGAGTATAAATGTAGTTGATCCTATATGGATCATGGATGAACAAACATTAGCCTACAAAGTTTGAAGTCTCAAGAGTCATCTATGGAATATCGTAATTTATGTAGTTGTTTACCGCTCAAGTCTAGACATAGGTACACCTGTATCATGTATATTCTTTCCCTTCAAAGTATATTTTGCAAAGTTCGATGAACACAATATTCTTCGGAAAATTCCCAAATAAAGCGCGGTAATGGCTAAATCCTTTAAAGTTATTAGGGAAAATGCTAACAAATAGGGTTATCAATTAACTTTTAAACTCGAGTAACCACATAATGAAATAAATGGGACGAAATTAATGCTCAAATTTACTCAAATATTAAAAAAAAGTCTTACATGATCTTTGAAAAATGACAATCTATCACTCAAAGCTTACTCATTCATGATAACTTGTTTATGCTTGTCAAAATCATTATCGGCAATATGATTTTTTTGGCCCAACGTGAACCTATTTTTTCATAAGAAATTACCAAAAGTAAGTGGACCAGTTTTTCAATACCCATGCCCTTGCGCCCCCCCCCCCCCCATGAAGTCCTAGTTTCGCCCCTTAGGAGTGTCAATTATTCTTTACATGTTGGATTCAACTTGCTTTAGACAATTTGACTCAATCAATCAAATATGTGTTATGACCATTCCCCAAACTCAATGTTTCGAAAAACATTTAATCTTCGTAACTAGTTCTTGTTTACAGTAAGGTTTATCCGTCGACATTAACATCATTAATCATTCTTCCACTCAAACAAATAATGCATTTTCTCTTTGTCTATATTTTCTGATTATCCAACTTAGTATATTTTATTCAATAAAAATCAACATAGTTCATAACACAATCATTATAAATACATCACTTGATACCTTGTAATAATGATCAATTCAAATATCTTCATACAAATTAAAATGTGCACATTTTACTGAAAAAAATCAATGGTGATAGCGACTTTCTTTGAATATACCTATTATATTGAAAATACACAGGGTAATTGAATGACAATGGCAATCAAATACATTCAAATCTTTCGGAATATACAAGTACTAGACATTATGTATATTGCGTTTGAAACGTCAGCTATTCATTACTATTTCTAAAAGAATGTGTGCAAGATATCTCTGAGATAACAATAATATTTGGGAATATACGGTAATCAATAAAAATTTTAATTAATAAGTGAATTGAAGTGCATTTTTTTAATGCAAGTTTGAATTCGACTCGTAGACTGCATGAAATGAACATGGTGGTATATAGGCCTATACCATTTCAAAAATAAACTCGTACTATCACATGAACATGTAAGCATAATTGCATTGATGACGAAAGCAAAACTATTCCAAAGTAATTTGAAGTTGGTATTATCAGAAAAGGAGAGATGGCGGTAAAAGAAGAAGTGCCTTCGGTGAAATGACATCACAAACAATGTCTTGACATAAATAAGCGAATAACGAGTAGGCCTCAATTATGGGTCGACCAAATAAAATGTAAGATAAATAGAGTGCGGGATCATCAGGTGTCATTTTTTCATGAATAACCATAATTTTAGTATCTCACAAACAGTACGCATCGTATACAGTTCAATCACCAATAAAATATTGGTTCTAGGTAAGAAAATGATGACAATTCCTAGCTAATACACGCCCAGCGTGGACATGGACAAGAAATTTCTCGAATTATATACATATATTTGTAAATGAAAAACGTACATTATGTCATGGTAAAAAGAACATAAATTTATTTACATACAACTATCAAGTATTCAATCATTTCTTGTCAAGTGCACGCTTGACGATGTAACTACGACCCGATTTTTTTTTCATAATATTATCTGCAGACATGAACATTCAAACATGAACCATTTCGATGACCAGAAATTGAATAATGCATTAGATCTGTTGCTGAGGGGATTTAGTTTCCTAATTGGATAAAAAAATCTAATCGATTCCTAGTTGTTGCGAAATCGTTCTAGAAAGTCATGAACTTGTCTACGAATTTATTTGATTTAGATTTTGTTCTGGTTGATTATATTGGGAGATATGAATGCACTGAAATCGGTTATCATTATTCAAATCATTTATTTTGTAACGGATATAAATTCATATCCCGACATCTTATACAATGACCTCCATTCTTCTCTAAAAATCGGACTGTAAGAATTGCCTTGATCGTAGTGAACAGCGGGTTTCAAAGACGATCGAAAAACCAAAGCACAATTCCTTTATTGAGACAGTATCATAAAACAACTCACGGGCATTGTATCGACTTGATTTTGACAGTTTTTGCTTTGATTGCATTTGGTTTAGATTTATATCAGAAAAAGATTGTATTACTTATACCAAGATCACAAACAATTTTTTCTATACAATTTAATTATATTATGATAAAGATGAAAATACAATTCTCTCACATAATAATGTTATTATGTACACACAAGTCTGTAGCGCCAATAGACGAGGTTATCTAATTCAAATTTCCTTTGTCATTATGACAAAGGCTCTTTTTCGTATCAGAAATATTTGAATATGCATGCCACAAAGAATACATGATATCTTGAATGGATACCAATAATATTATCACTTATTTACTTTTTTCCAAAATGATTCTAGTTATATAAACTACTTCTATATTACAATCAAATACATGTGAAAATACATACCTGAAATGTATGTCTTTACTATTATTTCTAACTAGATGAAAAAACGTACTATTAATAGAAAATAACAGCAAAAGCACTTTGGCCCATGAGCATATTGGGAAAAATAGGGACGCGAATCATAAAAGGAAAGAAGACGCAGTATATAAGAAAAACACAACAACAGTGGTCTCAGACAAACTACGAGTTGAAGTAATTTGATATAAAATCTGAATATTTCACAACATTCTGTTACATTCTGACACAGAACACTAAATTATGACATTGACGACCAACAAAAAGACTCTTATTTCTTATTCGCGAAATACTGGTACGGTTTCGCAAACGTGTAGCATTTGTTTTGGTGTTGTTTAATTGATTTGTTTGTTGTGAATAAGGAAAAAAAATCTAAAAATACAGCGTTTGCTTTGTTTTCTTCAAAATGAGGATGCTAAGGGAGGTAATTTGGTCAAACTGAGGAATTTAGATTAAAACTATTATGAAGACAAACGTCTAGAAATAGCTGCAGTGTTCAAAGGAAAAACAAAATATGTAATTAGTTGGTGTGGAGGCATGTCGTGCGGAAGTGGGTTCACCAATCCTAAAAAGAAACCGCACAGATCAATCGACTTTAAAACCAACTAACTTTATGAATTTTCGTCTTTCATTAAGAGAAAAAGGGTGTATTGGATTGCTTAATATGCATATATTTTGAGAGGGGAAATGTCTCTGACATATCTGAGCTTGACAATTCATCCGATTAAACCCCTCTAGACATTACAACGGGCGATATCCTTGTAGATGATAATTCTGACGATGATATCAGTGGTAGTCATGATGGTATACCGGGGGTTGACGCCCTCGTCGATTGGGGAGTGGTAATTTGGGCGTAGTCTTCCTTTACATTCCAATCATGGGTGCGGCTCCCTCGAACCAATTTGCTACATCCATAGCATTATTATTCATCCAAGCGACATTTGCTTCTGTCTTCTCAATAGCCTGTTCATATGTCCTTGCTGCAGATCCGAAATCCTTACCGTCTGCGCCGAAATCCTTCAGCTATATAAGATTAAACATAAAATCAAATCATTTTAATTGGGAAAAGATTTCGTTTATTTTGTATCGTTTGCTTTCGAACTATCATTTTTCTTTCCAAACTTTCGCAATATTAATGCAATAATCTACAAATAAGTACAATGTACAAAAAAAACAGGGATAAGATATTGTCGCCAAACAATAAAAAGCTGTATTTTGTTTCCGGTCGAGACTACCTACAATATTTTTATATTAAAATAATCAAACTAGCTTCAATAATCACCAAACAAGGATGGGATGGCGTATCTTGACTTAGATAACGGAAGGTTTTTAATTCTTACATGCACATCTTCTATCGAACGAAGTAAACGAGAGTAATCACATGCTATCTAAAATATCTTGGCTCGTTTAAACGAATATGTATGGACTACGTACAGTTATACAAGTAAATAAGGAGTACGCGCAAACTGCCGTAATTCCTAGAAATTTATGCAAACATACACTGAATATTTTTTGTATACAAGAAACGTGAAATGTATGAATCTATTCAGATGGTATAGTGCATAATACAGGTGTTTTAAGCTTATGTTTTCGCAAGTAATTTGAATTTAGTTCTATGGATGATTTTGTTGACTGTGTTGGATAACCACTGACAGAATTTATTAATCTGAATAATTATAATCTTAAAATAGATGATGGTGAAACACATTGTGATATATTTTGTTGTGAACGGCTATGTAAAGTATATACAAATAACATTTAGACTTACAAAATAGCTGATGATACAATGACAGCATTATTGCTCAGTGAAATCAAGCGTAATTTTCAAGATGATGAAAGAATTAGAACGAATTGGGCTTAGAATTATGAATGAGGATGGGCTGGGGCAATATCAAAACTATTGCTGTTGTATTTTTTGTATTATTCATTTTTTTTTTAATTTGGGATATACAATTTAGAAAAAAAATCAACGAAATTTTTTAGATAAAGCGCATGGTGGTTGATAGCATTTTAAGGGGCCATTTAAATCTGAATTTTTTTTTTTTTTAAATACATCGCAATTTTTATAGGGATGAAAATTGCATAATTAATAGTATGCCCCATCACCGTAAAATAAGAAGCTGTGTGAAATAAGAATATCGCACATGAAAGTGAACTTATACGCTATACTATTAATAACCCTAACGGGAATAGAATATAAGCGTGCTAACTGAATTCATATAAAACAATGATTGAATACATCCCGTCTTAAGGGAATATATTTAGGCTAATACAGTATATTTGATCAGATAAAGCAAAAATAACTTTATAATTAAATCGAGGGGATTTTTTTAAATCACAAAATGCACCAAGACCTATAAAATATACTAATACTACATCAAGATATTACTACAACAATTCTATCCAAATTACGATCCACAAAAATATGTTTGATAAACACACAAAATGCAATGCAGTAACCATTTTCCAATTACAAGACAATTACAATACTATGTGACATGCTACTATAAAGAAAAGCAGGAGAACATTCCATGACCAGAAGGAAAAAATATAGAGCTACACGGAGTCAAGAATGAGACTAGACTATTTTATATGTAAAATTTACAACTAGTGGCAAGACTACAATAGACTAAATGAAAATCTGGTATGCAAAAAAGCGATGGTAATTCATTTTGATGAAGCAATCGAAGTACAAAATTGGTTACTAGAATGAAAACTTGACACATGTGAATAAACAAATTCAGTAATGATTTTAACACGTTTGTGATGATAAAACTCACATGCCATCTCAAGACCAAATCAAATGCATTCGAATAATTTTGTCTTTCTACGTTTTACGTACCTCTTGTAGTTCGAGCTCGGTGTTGAAGTCTGCTGTAACGTCAGCAATTATATTACTGAACGAAAACGAACTTCCGCCATAACTGTGTATTCGCATTGAAAAGTGAAGCATAACAAATCAAAATATAAAGTAATGAACAACACAAAAAACGCTATCAAATATTGATGCTATAAAAATAAGAAGCAATCTGGAAACAAAATGCGTAATTTAATGCAATGAATCTACATATTATAGATTTTGTAATTGCTGTTTAGCATCTTTTCCTGATAATCAACATATTGTTATATATGTATCATCATATCAAAGGAAGTACTATTGTCAAACTTAATATCAAAAGTTTTAAAAATGAATTGGGCCTATAATAGAAATAAAAAGCATTATGCTCCACTGGCACAAATTATTGTCACTAAAAGCTTTTGCATGAATATAATATGCTTTTTCAGATTTCCCCAAAATCGGAATTGCTAGACAATAAACAAAAAAATCGCTCATGAAATTCTGCAATTAAACATGATCAAAGCTTAGGCGTGAATCGAACCACTTACAACATGATAAAGAGTTTATATGAACTATATATTAGAAGGTCTTACTAATCGTATACTGTGTCCCATTCGTTTCGGAGGAAGTCCCATGCTAATGAACGGCCTATGTAGTTCTGTGATACGTATCTGATGACGTAAGATGAATCTTGCTTTCGAAGATAATTTTGATCAAGAGAATAACCCAGGTATCTGATAGGAAGATAGATAGAATGATATTAGTTTTGATATGATGTAGCCCACTTATCAATCAAGAAGATTGTACAGGCATTGTAAATTGCTAAACTTCAATGAGATGACAAAAATCAATGACAGCACCACCATCATCATCATCCCCACCACCACAATCTGCATGACATCACCATCAACATCACCACCGCCGCCGCAACCAACATTATTAGCACCACCACCACCAGACATGATCATTACGTTCATTCATAACCATCTTAATCATCTCCTTTGTGAGCGCAAGCGTATCATTTTATTTTGTTTGGCGCATGTTTTCCTCCTCCTTTTCCTTCTCCTCCTCCTCATCATCACAACCAACACCACCACCACCACCACCACCACCATCATCACCATCATCATCATCACCACCATCACCACCATCACCACCATCACCATCATCACCACCACCATCATCACCATCATCATCATCATCATCATCATCATCATCACCACCATCACCATCATCATCATCATCACCACCACCACCACCATCATCATCACCATAATCACCATCATCATCACCATCACCATCGTCACCATCATCATCACCATCACCATCGTCACCATCATCATCACCACCACCATCACCACCATCCATCCTTCAGGCCCTTAGCATCCTTTTACCTGCTTAGAATCCATGGTGATTGTGAACAAGCCAAGGCATATAGCCATTTAGTTTGTTCAGCTGCATCCTGGGTTTCTCCGTATTTCTTCCAGCCGAAATCCCATTCTTCTTGGCCACCTTCTTGGATTCCATAGCAGTAGACAGTCGTCTTCAGGTTAGGTGTAATGCTATGTAGACAAAAAATAAATGAAAATTTAAAACACTATTCAAAGACGTTTGATCTTTTATTTTGATTCATCACAAGAGAAGATTGACGCCATCTATGCTGAAATGTGTTGAGCATGGGCAAGGGTGAAGCCTTCAGAAATTATTTATGAACGTCATATTCTGAAACAGATTAATCCTCTTCGAACTCGGTATCAATTTGAAATTCATGTGAATGACAAAAAATATCATACAAACAAAGAAGAAATAGAACATCTAGAACATGTAAATCGTGTCAATCAATTTGAGCGTGCGGAAATCACATTGACATTGTTGCTTTTTTTGCCATGGACTTTATGTTTTGAAGTTTCTGATGTGTCTGATACAACCTTCTCTAGCTGTTGCCTGCTTTGATGTAAGAAGTTATTGACTGGTACTGTCTTCTTAATTAGGTCTCCTTAGTAGTCAGTAGTCTTGAAATTAGTATTGGCACAAGTATTCAATTTGCTGGAAATGTATATAAAGATAGAGACAGTATCTGCGACCACAAATATTTATTTTGCTAGAAATATATCTATACCTGACGACAGAGACTATAATACGACCACGATGATAGAAAGAAACTTAGGGCAAATTTCATGAAAAAAAAAATGCAGTCATAATCTTTTTACTTACGGGTTGATTTCATAATCAAGTCGGTTTGCAGTATTATTAGCATCGTTTTCCATGTACATGTGATATAGATCTGAGGCGGTGTCTAGACAATCTTGGTTGCGATATCTACATGAAGTTCCAACGGCGTTGATTCGGTTATACCTATATGATTGAATCAAATCACAGAAATACCAAATGTCATGACCATACAGCGAGGTAAGAAGATCAACATTTCAAAAGAGACAGCTATAATTGTCATGGATGACGTGAATTCATATACATGGAGATCATGAGCATAAAGCAGATCTACATACAATATGAAATAATGAAAGGCGAGGCCGGTTTTCAATTTTGAAAATTGTTTTCATAATTACGTGCACACAATGGAATCAATAATGCCTAAAGCCTTTTCACTTTGACAACCTAACTTTTCATGTGCAAATTCAGGCGCCTCAGACAAACTCGGCCACGGATCGTTTGATTATTTTGACGGCAGACCGTCGACGTTTTATCTGAAAAAAAATTGTATATTTTCTTCGTTTGGTTTATCATGTTGTTGGAAACTTACTGTGTAAGATGTTGGTCATTGATTGGATCATCTTCCCATCCCAGTGAGTTATACAGGTTCTCAACTTGTTTGCGCATGTATCTCTAACAAAACAAAATACAAGAAAGTACAATCAACATTTTACTGAAATCATTCATTCTGTAATCTCTATGTTTGCTACATGAGAATGTGGTTAATCAAACTATGGTCGGTAGGATTTCAAATAGCTTCCTTCAGCTTATTCATACAAGCAGTGTATAGTGTAAACCATACAATAGACTAATATCAAAATTATCTTCATCATTTGCTAACGAACATATTGTATTACTATGGTGTTGCTGTAAAATGCTATCGAGATTATTGTCGTTTGCTGATTTTAAAAGAGACGAGATTGATATAGATAGACTAATGAAATTGAATTCAAAGGGGAATATAGCAAATCATTTCCTAATTCTTCTGCGTTACTACTTAATATCGTTACCTCTCAGTGATTATTATGATAGGTACTAAACACATACTATGGCCCTTTCCCTTTTCTAAAACATCATTTCATTTGTATTTGACATTTATATATTCCTAGGACCATAATAAGATACAAATGGATAGGCACTGCATATGGAGATTGAGCTTTTGATACAGTGCACTATCCTTAAGTTGGCAAAAAAGGTGCTTTTGATTTGGCATGTGTAAAAATCTGATGGCCGTTACTCAAAGAAATTTTAATTTATTGTGATCCTAAGCAGTACTACAGCAATTTAACAAAACTATAATTTTGTTACTTTTCTCCCAGCCCCACCCTCGGTAAGAGTGCACCAAACGTGTTTAAGACCATTCTGGGTGGGTGTTATGAATACATGGATGAACGAATTTAAAAAGGAATGATTTTGACTATAGATGCATTTTCATCCTACCTCCAAAGGTCCGTAACCGGAGTACCTGCTAAACATATCTGTAATGTAGGAAATTACACCAAGTGCTGCTTCCCAAGGGATATAATCCATTTCTTGATCCATATAGAGGGTTAGATTAAGAGCGATGGGGTAATCCACACGCCCCACCCTAGCTAAACTGAAGGCATCGTTGATCATTTGGGCGCGGTTCTCGTTCGGAAGCACCTGTAATAAACAAGAGAGAGGTAGAAAGAGAAACAGGGAGGGGTGGTCAGAGGTTGAAGCGATTGATAAATTCTTCATGAATAGATTTTAGTAAGTAATTTGATGGGGGGTTTTGGGGTGTGATCCTTACATTTATTTCGTATGCATTTATGGAACATCATCTGTTAAAAATTATCAAACAAACCTCGGCGAGCTTATGTTGCATTAACAAAAATATATACATTTTGGTTTTGCCGAGACATAAAGAGTATGGGGGTCGGATGATTGAAATAAGAATTCAAAATAATATTTTTGTTTATAAAAGATCATGAATGATTGATAGGCAAATTGGAAATCTGCAGTGCGTAGCGTCTGCAAAGATGACTTGGGGCAATATTTACCGACTTGAGACTTCGTTAATCACAACATCAAAATAAATGAGCAAATAGCTTTAGGATTGTCGAAACATTAGTTCATCCATTCTTAGAAAAGAAAGTGACACATCGAATGTAATTCTTGAAATGCCACCGATGCTTTTCATGATAAATTATTAACGTTTCTTAAAATGTCCCCCCCCCCCCACCCTTCCAAAAAAAAAGAGTTAAAAAATTCCTTTCCAAGGACGGTTATGGCAAGAGTCCATGAAAAACAATATTTTTATGTCTATTGGCTTACCGTGTGATCCTGTACCAACTGTTGACTTAGACGAGCCCAGTTTTCATTATCATAATTTACTCGATAAAAACCAAATTGTTGGATGTTAGCCAGATACCAGTCATCAGCAGCCATGCTTGAAGAGAGATTCACGAGGGCTAAATAAAGTAAGAAAATGATAAGATATTATATTCGCAATTTAATGATTGCATGAGAGGTGTCATTATAATTCTAAACACTTAACAAGTTTCTTTGAGATAACAAATGGCAAATAAACCTTAAAATCTATGTCAATATCCGACTGAATCTTTTAATATCTTTAATATTACTGTTCAATATAATAGGGTCTATCTGCGGGGTCTATATATTTTCCTATAGTATGCTATTTTTAACTGTTATTGACAATCATTTTTACGTGTTTCTAGCAGGTATTGGAACACAAACTCGTAAGAAAATATGATTCTTGTTAAACATTACAGTTATTTTATGTAAGTAAGTTTTATTTTTCATTGACACAATCAAATCAAAACAAGATTTTTTTACCCCAAGGTTCTTTCTCAATCCACATATAATCAGGAGTAGTGAAATCGGCTCCTGTTTTCTGCGTGTAGGTCAGGTAAACATACCACAAATATCTGTAACAAGAACAAACGAATTAATTAGAATGAGAGAACAATTTCAATTTGAATCTGACTTAATATACTAAATGGAATCCTAAGAAGAAGAATTCTACTAGAATCGTTTCATCAACGGTCGTCTTTTTTTTTCTTCTTTTTTTCTTCTTTTTTTCTGGTTTGTTTCTGTAGCGTACACCTACAACTTTGTTTATTACAATAATTATTTACAGGTGCACACTTAATAAGCCCTACTTTTAAGTGCATTCTTACATTTTCTCTGCGTAATCTTTTTAATGAATCCAATTGATTTTTCTCCACTCGCCATACATAATTTTTTTTCAATTATCAAATGGTATGCATTGGAAATTAAGGTATACTTTTGCTGACATTCGCTCAAAATTGCGTAAAGCATTAGCTTCTTTCAGGGGTGGCGCCAGGGTAATGTGATATTGGAGGTGGAAGACGAAATAAGCGTAACGTGATACGTCTTCATTGAATAATAGGTCGTTATGTCACTAAGGCACAGACTCCTGTTTCTGAAATGTATACTATTCTTTCTTCTTTTATAATTTTCCCTCTCCTTTCCTTACTCTTTTTTTTTGTTCACCATACTTCAAAAGTCAAAGGGGGTGGCCGCCCACACCCCTGCCCCAAACCCCCGCCCCGTGACGCCGCCCTGCCGTCTTCATAACTAACTAATCTTTATGATTTTTGTGTCAACTGCATACCCGAGGTCGCCATATTTGTCATCGACTCCGGCTTCTGGATTGACGAGGAAATGTTCTTGTGAAGCATTGAGTTGGGTAGCGCCGTGGCGGCGGAGGTCGACGACGGGGTAACCCATCTGTTTTGTCCAGGTATCCATGATGGCCTTGACGTCGTTGTTACCTTTACCTACATCTGCCTTCAAATAAAAATGAGAGGAAATAGTACAGTATGAAGTGCAATCCATATGACTTTATCATAACTTTGTGTCAGTAACATATTTTTAGCTCATTTTTGTTTTCATTTCGAAGAACAATGAAATAAAAAATAACAATTTAATGAAATGTGATATAAAAAGAAAAAAAAGTGAAAGGCTTCTGAAACAGAGTTTCCCTTGGGAGTTGGGAGCGTTTCATGGGAGGACTTGTAGGACGTTTTATCCGACAGTTACCATAGTAACAGTGCTTCTCAGCCAATTACTATCTAGGAAGATTGTCAGATCTGACATCTTGTCGGATGAAAATGTCTATGGAAGGCTCCCCTGATCATGCTAACGATTTTACCATGCATGCTTGAGACATCAATATGAATATAATATAGATATGAGTCTATACATAATAGTAAGTCGAATAAAAAGAGGAATCCATAGACACACAGACAGACAGATAGATAGATAGATCTGTAGATAGATAGATAGGTAGATAGACAGACAGACAGACAGACATATAGACAGATAGATAGATATATGGATGGATGGATGGATGGGTGGGTGGGTGGATGGATGGATGGATGGATGGACGGACGGACGGACGGACGGACGGACGGACAGACAGACAGACAGACAGACAGGTAGGTAGGTAGGTAGGTAGGTAGGTAGGTAGGTAGGTAGGTGGGTAGGTGGGTAGGTGGGTAGGTGGGTAGGTGGGTAGGTGGGGTAGGTGGGTAGGTGGGTAGGTGGGTAGGTGGGTGGGTGGGTGGGTAGGTGGGTAGGTGGGTAGGTGGGTAGGTGGGTAGGTGGGTAGGTGGGTAGGTGGGTAGGTGGGTAGGTGGGTAGGTAGGTAGGTAGGTAGGTAGGTAGGTAGGTAGGTAGGTAGATAGGTAGATAGATAGATAGATAGATAGATAGATAGATAGATAGATAGATAGATAGATAGATAGATAGATAGATAGATAGATAGATAGATAGATAGATAGATAGATAGATAGATAGATAGATAGATAGGTAGATAGATAGATAGATAGATAGATAGATAGATAGATAGATAGATAGATAGATAGATAGATAGATAGATAGATAGATAGATAGATAGATAGATAGATAGATAGATAGATAGATAGATAGATAGATAGATAGATACGTAGACTTACCTCTTTGAGAGCAAACCATAGATCATCAGAATCAGCATTACTCTCTTTATGACTATTGAGGTAGTAGCTTAGACCATCAACAAAGACTTCCTCACCCAAGAAATTATTCAACATACGGATAATTGAAGCTCCCTGGAAAAAAATAATATAAATGATTAATTATTTTAAAATCAATATCAGCAAAATCTTAAGTGTCATGGTCTAGTGGATGAGGCTTGATGCAAGATTCGAGATTCACGAAACAAATTACCATCTTAAATATTAATTTACAAGTTTGTTATTGATAAGTTTCCTCCTGAGTAAAAAAACACTTGACGCGAAAGAAATACCTATGCATAAATATTCAATAACTGTATATATGTAATTTTATTCAGTTATAGTTTATATTTTATAGTTAATAACCTAAAATGATTATGTAGTACTTACCTTGCTGTATGAAATAGAATCAAAGATTTCATTGATTTCATCTGGTGAGTTAACAGGTACTCTGACCGGATGTGACGTACCAAGAGAGTCTGGTTCGAATACCGACTGCAGATCCACAACGACGAATTGTTCTCTCTATTATTAGGCGAAGAAAACAACAATATCATGATAAGAGAGAATTTCTTTATTTGTATTGATCAGAAAAGATACTGTGTTCATTTTTTCCTCCGTTTATCCATATTTGATAATTATGAAATAAATCACCAATAGTGTATATTTAATATCAATGTCCATTAGCATTTCAAACAGTAGATTATAGTGTACATATATTAATTTTCATTATTCTTAAAATAATATTCAAATAACAAGTAAATACTTTGCTTCCAAAACAATTTAAATCACTTTAGGACCTCTCTTACTGAGTTAAGTGGTTTTAACCAACTAACATTTCTGGAAAAAGGGGGGCACAACAGGTCATATAGTACAAAATAACTTTAAAAAGGTCGCGAGCGAGAGAAAATTTTGACTTTTTAACATGAAATCTAATTTTGTGGAAGATTTTTACATAGTATTAAGAAACTGATATAATATTCCACCCTTTCCCTGTCACTTTCTTTCTTTTTATCCCCCGCCTTTTCGTCTTGGTAGTGAAACTTTTGTGGGGTCCAAAGCCCAAAGCCCCCACCCCCCCATTTTCTACCACCAGGGGTGAAATGTTCACTCACCATCCCCCAGTCTGGTTCCACGTAATCAACACCAAGGTATTCAACGTAGCTTGCAAATCCTTCATTGAGCCAGAGATCATCCCACCATATAGGGGTGACGAGATTACCAAACCACTGGAGAAAAAGAAGAAAAAGAAAATGAGATCTTTAATTTAAAATCATACAGTCGTTAAGTAGACGTTTTTTATGTCAAAGTAGAAAAAAGGTAATTGAATACCATTTTGGAAATTGAAAAAGGAAGAATGGAAAATAAGGGGGCAAAGAGACTGTGAAATATATCAATATCGTATTCATTCATCTGCTTATAAAGCAGATGCTCATGAAAAAAATTGTTCTCGAAATATTTTCTTCTTCGGTTGATTTCCCTGTTTTCTTGTTCATGTTATTGTTGTTATTGCTGCCGATATTGTAGTCGGTGCTTGCAAATACGATAACTTCTCTTTCACACAGGTCTTGACGATGCCAAATTAACTTTATTATTGGTGTCAATAAAAAGCATAATATGATAACACAATATGTCGGAGCCTGGTCACATTATTGTACCATGTAATGATTAAAATACCATTAAAAATATGTATTTTATTTTGCTGGCTTTATTCCCCTACCCTAGGATACTGTCTAATCATTCAGGTAAAACGTTTCACAAATGAACCAAATTATAGGGGAAAAGTAAGAATTGTTGATTGCCAAGGAATTTCAACCAAATAAAATAAATGCATGAACTTGCGATCGACGAACTGGGGAGGTTTCGAACCTCGTATCGTATTGATACAGGCAGTCTCAACGACGAAGCCAACTCCAGACCCACAAGAGCTATGACATTATTACCAACGACAAACCATCGGCCGGTTTAGAGTCGGCTCTGTTCGCGTGACTTGGCATCATCGGCATTTGGCAACACTTGTTGGTAGCATTTGTGGTCGCGTGGTGTCGCAATATGAGACAACCTATTAACCATTTACTTGAAACGTATTTCAGAAA
Organism: Lytechinus pictus; assembly: GCF_037042905.1. Taxonomy (NCBI): domain Eukaryota; kingdom Metazoa; phylum Echinodermata; class Echinoidea; order Temnopleuroida; family Toxopneustidae; genus Lytechinus; species Lytechinus pictus. The sequence continues at coordinate 22,072,746 of NC_087247.1, forward strand.
CTACTGAATTTTACCTGGTGAGCGAGTTCGTGGGACACCACGACGGCAACACGTTGCTTGTTGCTTGCTGAGTTGACCTTGTCATCGTAGAGAAGAGCGGTTTCACGGTAGATGATAAGACCCCAATTCTCCATAGCTCCAGCTGAAAAATCGGGCACGGCAATCATATCTATATATAGAGAGAAAAATAATAAGACAGACAAACTTATCAGTACTTCTTATTTTAAAATTTGTTATCGATTTTATTTGTCATTTTATTATTCTACCCCTTTCTCTTCTTCTTGACTTCGATAAAATCATATGTCGTCCTGTCGATATAAAGTATATATCGCCAAGTCGACTATTAAGAATATAAATCATGTTAACAATAATTGAATATGTTGTCATGCAACATAGATTATCTTACCAATCTGAACAAGAAATTATGTTGCCATGACGAACGTAAATTTTTATGGGGAGTCAACTTGGAAACATCTCCCCATCTCAATATACAAAGTTAATAAGTCGACATAATAAGACTATTGAGCCGACTTGGAAAGATAACGTCTCTCACCATAACGACATAAACTTTCACGAGTCGACATGGCGAGATTTACTATCTCACTAAGTCGACATATAGTATTTTACAAGTCAACTTGTCAATATATCTTATGTCCCCATGTTGCTAAAATAAGTCGGTAAGGCAAGTTATAATATCTCGCAATCTCGTAAATAAGATGGCACTTTTAAAGTTTCCCAAGAAAACAGAATCAGAGACATCACGGAAGGAAAACACAATGTTGAGCTATTGGTCACTAGACAAGTTATTGCGGGTGTGATATTGGGTAAATGGTGGCATACCTTGCTTTGAAAGAGGGAAAGGTGTATCAAAATATTTCTCAAAGTATGTGGTGATATTAGCTCCAATATCCAAAGCGTATCTTGTCGATTCAACCGCCTCTGGTCGTGACCATACTCGGAACTACAGCAAAAGAAAGATAAAATACAATAAATAAGCAATAGAAGTACTGAACCCTCTTCAATGATATTCTACCTCAAATTAATGAAAATAATCGGACAAAAACCTATTTGTACACCAATAGAGTCACATTTTAATATGATTTTCGTCACTGATTTATTTTCTACTCGGTCAAAGTAATTTTATCTGTACACTGTTTGAAGGAGGAAGTAGTCCACCAATTTTAATTAAGAGGAAACAAAATTATGTTGAATTTGTCATACCACAACGTTATGTTATTATAAAATCTTCTTTGGATGTCCAAGAAAACATCTTTCAAAGGTGGTTTTAAAATGTTAACAACAATACCATACTGCACTATCAACAACTTTATGTGATTAAATAGACACAATAACTCTTGTTCTGTATATGTCGGAAATAAAAGAATATATAGACATATGTGTATACTTTACAGGATGGCCTTTTCTTATCTGAAACATTAAAATTATTTTATTATCTATGTAAATAATATTACTATTTTTTCCTTTTATATCATTAAATTATTTTCTTCTATATGTATGAAAATACAAAGTTCCAAGGAAGAAAGTAATAACTGCATATATCATGTATACTTTGTTACTGCTTACTTATATGGGCATGATATGATGGACTCAACCTTGTATTTGAATTTTCATTTATATAGATAAAGAATAGAAATTTATCATGGTTTTTAAATAATATAAACTCCAGTGGTCGGTAATTCTTTGAAAGTAATGAAACAGACGAAGGGCTACTAATAATGTACCATTATTGTATTAATACTGTGCTATTACTTCTTTTTAAGGATATGAAAACAGTTGAAAATAATGCTACCGATATGAAAATGATTGTAACTCACAAGGACGCCATTTTCAGTGTACATTTCCGTCTTGTCAAAGTAGCCGACGACGAAAGCAAGAAGATAAGTGGACATTTTGGGAGTGGCCCTGTAGGTGGTGATCATCCAGCCAGTATTGCTACCTTCCCTCTCGCCTTCATCGATGCCGTTGGAGAGGGCGACCATGTCTTTACGATGTTCGATCTCGGAGTAGAAGATAGCTCTAAGATCGGGTTCATCGAAGCATGGAAGGGCACGGCGGGCATCGGTAGGCTGCATCTGGCTCGTGGCGAGCCATCTGGAAGGGGTGTCAAAGGAAGTTAAAGAGAAGGCGTGAAAGTTGGAAAGAAGGGGTAAGTAAAGCATTATAACGACACAGACTGTAGATGGTTTGAACACACAGAAGGGGGGGGGGGTAATGCATCTGTTTGCTTATGGTTCTTCTCGACATTCTTAAATTTTATAAAAAATAAATAGAAATATATATGTTTTTGTACACATTTATTTGTTATCATTATGTTTAAGAATCAGTCAAACTTTTATATAAAATACAAATATTTTTTGATAAGAGGTAGATCCAAGGGTACACTTGTCATAGACAGATCACCTCCCCCCCACCCACCCCTTCGTGTCTTCAACTATTTCAATGACACACCAGTAGCATAAGTGCAACTATTACCTAGCGAGTTTTGAGCCCCTCCCCCCCCCCCCCCCCCCCCCCATCATCTGAAAGTCCTGCAAGTCCGCTTTTACACGACCAATATAGGCATAGGTTTATAGCTGGATTGGTCATCAATTGAACTTTACCCCGAATTCGAGTATCTGGACGATGTTATCAAATTCTCTTATCTGTTTACTTACGCCCAGAGTATTACTCGAAGTGAGACGAAGTTAGCAAATTATATTTGATCAATGATATAAATGACGTGAGACAATGCGTCCAGTGATCAGGTATCAATACACATTTGGAAGATTCTCGTCTTCAAGTTGCTACCTGTGTGACCGTAAATTACAACTCGGTTTAAAAATTAACAAATTTACTGTTTAACAATGCTTTAATTTATCTTTGTTTGCACACATGACTAAACAGCACCCCGTTAAGAAGTTAATAGTCAAATTCTACTTCTATACCAAGACTAGTTTATCGTCTGAAGCTCTGGATTATGAGCAGGCTTCAGTATGCAGTCTACTTAAGTGTTAAATGATGTTTTACACTCTAGTTACAATATGAAAGTGTTATTAAAACCGATTACTAATATTCATTTCACTTTAATTACTTCTCGGTTTGTTTTACTCTTCAGTCCATTACACACATTAATTTTGTCTCAAATGCTTAAAATAGATTCAATCAAACATACGGAGCGGTAAGGCCCAGTGGATTAGTCTGCGGACTTTGAAACAGAGGGTCGTGGGTTCGAGTCTCAGCCATGACTTAATTTCCTTCAGCAAGAAATTGATAAACATTATGCTGCACTCAATCCATGGAGGTAAATGGATACCTGACAGGAATTTATTCCTTAAGATGCAGTGCGCGTAACAACTGCTCTAATAAAGCCGAGGTATGCTGCAGAGTGCTGAATGTTAAGTGTTAAGCACTGTACAAGCAATTATTATCATTGTTATTGTCATTAATTAAGTGCAGATATAGGGAAAATAAAATAAATTAAATAATATGATAATAATTAACTGATATATCGCTTAATCGATGAAAACCACTCTTCTCCATGTGCTATACATACAGCTCTCCGATATTACTATGATATGTTACATCAAAAATATGTTTTGAGATTCCTCTTACATTAATAATTCATTACAAGACGGTAGATGATGGCAAACTATCACCACATCTTGGGACCACAAAAATCAAAGCTAGCTTCCTACTTTTCAAAGCAAATCTTACAATATGTAAGATTGCCAACAACACTCATTAACGAAGTTTTCTATAAAGATAAGCATCCAAATTTATTGATATTACTTTAAAAAGTAACAATACAATGAAAATGATCATGATAATAAGAATAATAATAAAAATAATCATAATGATAATCAAAATAAAAGTAATAAAGATAATAAGGATAATGAAAATAATATATAATAATATAATGACAAAAATTATCATAATGATAATGATAAAAGTATACTATATACGATTGCTAACAAAAATATTGATATTCAAAAATTAAAACATACTGAATCAATGTAGCATAAAGTGAAAATGATAAAAAGTAAAATAATTCGCTTCTTTTAGAATGCATGGATCGGTTGAGGATCATTCTGAGGAAAATGTATTAATTCAAGAGGCAGAGAATCCCCGCAACCCCCAACATGCAATCATCCCGGAGATCCTTGCCGATACGACCCCCTCCCTTTTCATGGCAAGTACCTCAGCCACATCCATGCGTCATGATGCGATATCGTGATCGATCACCTCTCACCTGGTTTCGTTTCCTTCCGCGTAGCTGCTACGGTAGAAACCAGCCAGACCGTCCCACAGTTCTCCTAGGTACTCGATCTCCAGTACATACCCCGTTCCCTCCTTCAACATCGTAGCGGGGTGGAAGTGGACAAACTGGTACTCTGGTGTGTAGTCAACGTGTGTGACGTCGACCACGTCTCCGTTCTTCGACTCGAGGCTGTACGATCGGATGGTGATGTTGTTGATGTGGAGGGTGATGACGTCAGTATCCATTTTACATTCCATCACGATCTTTACCCTACCGTCGAAAGTGAACCTCCGGTCGTCCGTATTTGGCCGAAGGTCCTGGAGTTAAATAAGACGGAAAATCTATTAGGGAAATCTTTGTTAAAGCTTGCTACCGCGACAAGCAAGCGAAGGAGTCATCTTTCTCTATTAATTTGTACCAAAATTTTAAATTCAATGTGCTTCAAAGTTAAAACATAGAACTTATTTGCATATCAACTTCTTTAGTGTCAAGAGCACAACGGTACTTATTGAACTTAGTGTCATAAGGACTGTACTACAACGCCAACTCCATTCCAAACAGAACAAAATAGAAAAGATGAAACTATTTCACGCTATCCCCTATCTTACAATCGCATAACTAAGTGGTAATTTTTTGATAATCACCTCGTCATACAGGTAGGGTTTGAGGTAAAGTTGATAGTTTTCTGGTATGAGGTCACGGGGAAGACGACCGTCCCATATTCCATCGGTTGGAGTAGGTGACATCATATGCGTCGTGGCGCGCGGTTCCGTCGCATGTGGCTCCGTCACTGGTGGTTCCGTCACCCTAGGTTCCGTGGGTTGTACCTGAGGTTCCGTGACCTTCCCGGGCTCCTCGGTGGGAGGTAGCTCACAGGAACGGTCGGGTAGGTAGTAAGCCATACATCCAACACCGGCAATGATACCAGCACCGACTATGGCAAGAAAGAGGAGTTGGCCTGTCGTGCAGTAGTAACCACTCGACTTCTTGGGGCCTCCTTCTTCGTCAATTTCAAACTTTCCATCCACCGCCATGCTGTTTTCAGTGGGTTGCGTCGCTGAACCAGCTATATCCGAAGAAAGAGATAGGGAGATCATAAAATGTACATTATTAATATCTATTAATTAACAGTTAATAATCGTAAATGCATTGTGTAAGATCATGCACCATCTTCACTCCAAGCCCTTCATCCTAGACATGTTTCTAATAGCCTATTTCTCAGAAAAATGAAGTGGATTTTGTGTTTTCTTGAAACTATTTTTCTCATTTGTTGCATTCGCTAGCATTTTGTCATGTTAAGAATAAAAGAACACACTCAAGAAAGTTTATCAATTAACATACACAAATATTTCCAACTCATTATACGAAGAAAGATGAAAGCTCAAAAAGCAATTAACCAAAATGTGTCTTCGAATATCATACTATTTATTATTTCTTTCAATTTCTAACTGGAACTTATCAGTCACGGCTATTTGTGAATCACTTGAAGTAACAAGTCTTCAAGTGAGTACCTAATACATTCTATTGCGAACCACCAACTGGGTAGCTTGACAAAGTTCATTTTCTCACATTATTATAATCTCATTCTCTAGTGCAGCAGACGATATCATTTATAACATTTTCACCGAATCAGAGGCCCTTCCATGAAGAATTTAGTAAGAATGCCATTTTGTGGAGCTATACATAATTATGTTTGTTTTATATCTTGTGACAATCATTCAATTGAAAATATTAATGTAGATGTTTCAATACTAATCGAAAATGTTCTCCTTTATTCATTCTGTAAATTATTGTTTCTTTCAATATTGTTGCATAATTTGTGTTGGTAATAAGTGATTGGTTTGAAAATTTGTTATTTGTGATTTGTATTTTATGAATTTGAAACAAAAAAAATATTTTTTTTTTTAATATTAGGTGACTGATATTGATTTATCTATATCATAGGATTAACATTAATTTGTATTGGGGGATTGAGATAAGTACTCGTATCCTTTGATACAGACTAACTATCGCATTTTTTTGGACTTCTCAGTGACCTGTGCTTCAACACAAGTTCAAACACAGGGTCAATCGCCAAGGGAAAATAAGCAAAACCGATCCTTTTTGCTGTTTTCTAGTTGTCTTCTGAGAAAACAACTTGAAAAGTCATATTTGACCAAGAAAAAGTATACCTTTGTAAACTTTCTTTATCATAAATTATTCTGCAATATCAAGTCACTTGACCCAAATAGTGAACCTACTGAAGCTTGCATTGCAACACATCTATACTGATACACACAAGAGAGCTCACTTTATAGTAAGATATGTTGGTCCCAGTTTTCAATTATTTATTTGTAACATTGAAGAATGTTGCCACCTAAAGGATAAAGATCAGAATATGACACGGTGTCACCGCTCCCACATGTTTGACATTCATCTCAGATACCCCATCCCCTCCTTTCTTTGCTTAATTGAATCCATGATATGTATTGTACAAAAACAAAGTAGAATATATGATCTAAATCAATTGAGCGTGAATTATGATAACGTTATACATTAATTTATGGTTTGACTGAATTAATGTAACATGTCATACATTCATCTACAGGTGACAAGTTGTCCAAACTACAAAGAAAATACTTTTTTGAGTGGGATATATGTATATATGTTTTATACATCGCCCCAAGTTGCCCTTCAGGCACTAAGTGTCTTCTTTCGCTCTCCATAGACCTGAAAGAATTTAGGGCAGCCATCGATTCCTCCTCCATCTGTTGTCATAATATTCTTCACAAATGATCGTATTTTGCCAGATTCTTACTTCAAAAAGTCAATATTTACCAGGGTGGTTCATCTTTTCGAAGCATTTGAATTCGTTTCAAAGATCTTCATGAGGAACAAAGTCCGAAGACATGGAAAATATGGGACAGAATATGGTGGTGGTCGTGACTATTATTCAAATTTGATACATTATAACAAAAGTTGTTTGCAGACATTTCATTCGTAGCATGTCTTGCTTGATTTTATTTAAATTTTGGCGTTCATTATGCCCAAAAGGAATTCATAGTACAGGCGCCTGATATGACCTATATGTACATTATTAAGTTTTGCTCGTTATGAGCCATACATGTTGATGCTATATGGAAACATATCCAGTCACATAAAAAAATCGAATCCAGCCGAAATCAGCACGACATTCTCATCAAAATAAAGACAGATTTCATGAAGACGATGCTCATATTCATTGTAATCTTTATCATGTTTATCCTAATTATGATCCTATTATCAATAAATCATGACAAAGATCATTGCAAAGTTGATTGTCCATCAATGGACTTGAAATTTCACGCACATGCATTCTAGTTAGATACTGATTGACTTCTTCAATGTGTTATTCGTTTACCAAGTAAATGATGTTTTAGTTTCAGAAGTTGTGTACGTTATGTAAATATGTAGACTAAATGTAATTTGGGAGGTACTCAAATGGGTTTATAACATACAAGTGATAATTTCATCGATACATTAACTTCCCTTTTGCGACAATTTTACATATATTGTTTGATAACAACAGTTTCTTTGTGCGTATCATCCTCTTTCTGGAACTACAAGAGTGCATGTGTTTACAATTTCTATTTATTCAATCATAGGCCTATTGTATTGTGTGGCAATAAGCCTGAAACACTTACGGTAGAAGCCTAATTTCACAATTGTTCTCTTTCATTGATAAGAGAAAAATGTTCCCTATCAATTCTATACATGTATTTGGACGAATATTGATAATTAACCAACGATCTTCAAATGTTTTAATTTGTATGGCTTTGAATGCTGAGGAAGACAAGAAAATAATGATATAATATCGTCATTTCCGACCCAATGATCAACTCGATTGGTGTGGCTCAAGCAGTAAGCCAATCATGCAGGCTCTAGTATCGCCTAGAACGATTTTCAAAGATTTTTAAAAATTAGAATTGAGGCAAGACTGAAAAAAATACAAGTCCAATGTTTATGACCCGATTCAAAGCCTCCAAAACATATGGTCATTCCCACTGCCCTCTCGCGTCGGGTGCATAAGTACTGACGAAAAAAGGGAAGCGGATGACATAAAAAGGACAGCACTGCAGTATGACTATAGCAATATCCTCGAGGGTTGCTTTACAAACAACTCTGAACATGAAGACATATACCGGATAAGGAGTAACATTACTGTCGGTTCGCCCCAGGGAATATAATATACCAACTTGTTTCAAGCGCTTGACAAATCGCATTCGGAAGGAGATAGACTGTAGATGTATATTTCTGTACTTTGAAATCGAGTCATCTATTTGTTTTCCCAGTAGCCATTTATGACGTCTGCGGGCCTGGGGATGTGAGTGGAAACTCGCATTTATATGGCCATCAGAAGATAGGATCGTTTCGGCTGTGCAAGCCTTTATCATGTTTATGAACATCGTGTGATAAGAAGATTTTATAATGACGCCAATTCGGACATTTTTAAACTTTATATCACGTGGCAAGATGTGCTATACATCCCCCTTCTCACTCCTCTCTTCCTCTCTCCCTTTATCTCCTGTGATATCTTTATGTGCTATACATCCCCCTTCTCACCCCTCTCTTCCTCTCTCCCTTTATCTCCCGTGATATCTTTATCTAGACACAGCATGGAAAACGACAACGATCCTTACCATTACAAAAAAAGGGTTCAAATATGGCAGTACACACTCAGCCATCACATAAACCATGACCATATAAAGACCACTTTCTGATACGTAAAAAAAATATATATATATAGGGCTACGTTGATAATAGTATTTTGATAGACTCTTCTTCCCCATGTGAATAGACAATCACCACTGTCAGATATTTTTTTCCATGCATTTCGCAAAAATTCATGTCACTATGCGAAACAAATCTGAAAGATAATGAATTTCTGTCAATGGCTTTAACTGTTACAATCGTAATGTTAATTGGTGAGCTTGAATGATAAGTTCTTTACAAGTGTCATTAATTCAACATCATACTGTTGTGTTGTGATATACTAGGGTACGGCGCCGGGATATTTTTCATAATAAGGTGTGCAAGACACCTAGAGGTGACGTCACATTTTCCAATAAAAGTATAACGAGTGTAATTATAGAGTTAGCTTCTTTAAAGTCTTCTTCAATCTTTCTTCCTTTTTTTCTATTTTTTCCTCTACTTAAGAATTCATATGCAGCCCCCCCCCCGCACACACACATATATACACACACCCGCTCACCATGCGGTGCCGCCCTTGTATTGAAAATTTACAACAAATAAAAAACACACTGTAAAATACAATACAAGAAATGGAGAAGGAAACAAAAACAAAAATTGCCCCGTGGCATCCCATATGCGCGTCAAGTCTCTGAGATCCTTATGGGACAAGACAGGTCAGACGACCCCTCAGAGGAACATCGGGTACCAACATAGGTTCACGTTCAGTAACATGGTTCGTCAACCCCATACGATCAGCAAAAAAGCTACATTACTGATGATATTCACATGAGAACAACTGTATAGTGCTAATCATGAAATTACCCATTGCATTTACCTCCTTTTAATACAACACGTGATAATACAGTAGTTATGATATTAGTTGAACTGAGCTATCTCAAATGGATTACTGTTAAAGGATCTAGAGCCTATAGGGAGGTAGGTTCCCGGGGCCGGGGGTAGATTTCAAACAAACGAAGGGTAATCCAGACAGAAGAAAGGGTAACAAAACAAAAAAACGCGGAGGTTAGTATCATTTTTTGCTGCTCTTTCTGGATCTTCACTTTCACAAATCAGCAATGATAACACTCAGACAAAGAATAATTATATCATAAAATAGTAATTATTGATTAAAAAAAAGTTAAATTCAAGACTTACGAAACAATAAACGCTGCTTCTTCCAGCGGAGTCACTGACCAAACTGTGGTGGTTCTGTGATAAAAGGTATCTGATTTGGTTTATTGTGTGTAATGAAATGTGGTAGCCAGTCGCTGCCGTGTTTATTCTGCGATACAGATCTCTTTAGACCTCGTTTACACCTGATTCAGGGCTGGGACCAGTAGCATTATATACCAATGTCGATGGATTAGACAGAATATATTTTATATGAACAGAGCTTTTTGAAAATTAGTTTGGAGAACACTAATATGCTTTTCACACTGTACTTTTTTTCCTTAACCCCGGGAAATTGGTGGGGCTAAGGGGGGGGGGGGGGGCCTTAGCCCCACCAATTTCCCGGGGTTAAGCTGAGCCCACTTCGTTTTCACACTACGTTTTAGCAAAGTGGGCTAGCACGGTAAATAGTACGGTACTATATGGCCCTGCAAAAAAGCAGGGCTAGTCGGCTTATTGTGGTGCTAGCACCACAATTGCGGTGCTAGAAGATGCAGTGTGAAACGAAACTGGGCTAAGGAAAAGTGGGGCTAAGCAATAGCCAATCACAGAAGTCGAAATTGCATGTTAATCACGCTGTATGGTCAAATCATCAATATTCATGAGCTGTGGGATAGTCTGGGTTAAGGCTTTAACCCCGGCTAAGCAGATAGTATGGGGTTAAGAAAGACAGTTACCCTTTTTACACAGGATTTTCTTAACCCCGGACTATCGCTAACCCCGTACTATCCTTAACCCCGTACTATTTTTTTTCCTTTTCACACATGCCAAATTGTTATCGCTAACCCCGGATAAGGAATGCTTGCTTTTCACACACGAAACTCGCTAACCCCGGACTAGTGGTTTTTGTCGATCATTCGTAGTACAAGTACTTCACTCGTACCTTTTTCCACATGCTAAAATTTCCTTAACCCCGTACTATATAGTACGGGGTTAAGCTTAGCCCACTTTCGTTTTACACTAGCGATCTTAACCCCGTACTATCGCTCTTAGCACCGCAATTGCTGGGATAACCCTGCTTTTTTGCAGGGCCAAATAATCCCGTACTAAAGGTGGGGTTAGCCCACTTTGCAAAAATGCTGTGTAAAAAGAAAGTGGGCTAAGCTTAACCCCGTACTATAGGTGGGGCTAAATTGCCATTTAGCCCCACCTATAGTACGGGGTTAAGGAAATTTTAGCCTGTGTAAAAAGGGTAAGTGTGAATCCAAAAAAAGATAGTATGGGGTTAAGGATAGTCCGGGGTTAAGGATAGTATGGGGTTAAGGAAATGCAATGTGAAAAGCATATCGTATGAAATGTAAAAGTGTCGCACACTGCACTTCACTTCACTTCACCAGTACGACAATACACCAGACGGTGGCCCGTACTGTTTCCAGAAGAAAAAAAACCGAAGTGTTTATTTCTATTAGGACCCAAAGTCTGTATCAATCTGTTTATATAAAAAGAAATTGCATAACATTATGTTTCATTGTAACATAAACAAAAATAATGTTTAAAGAAATAATAGTACACCCGTTTCCCCGATGTTAAAAATGTGATAAATCAGCATGGCATGAACTTTCATTAAAGTTCTGAAGAAAAATGAGGTATAATAAAATAGAAATTTGGTATGCCATGATCTGAACTGAAATATTGCAATGAGGTTCCACATGATCTACTTAAAAACGGGGCTAAAACCGGACCATTGATTGGCCTTTATGGCATGTGGTGTATATAGTCCCTGAGTGGTTTCTATTCTGTATTAAGTTAATACTAACATTTTCTAGTGTTCATCTGGATTTCATGATATACCGTCGAATTTCCATATATAATCATGGCTTCAAGCCTCAATCAGCTTGAAAGAAAATTGTTGCAATTTCATCTCAGAATACAACCAATGTGTTCACATTCTGAGCGTCATAATGATGTGATCTCCAGGAAGCAAGCATCATCTAGTGTCAACGCGGTTTACTTCTCAATGGGCGTTGCATTTTTTTTTACTCCCAGATGGTTCAAAGGTGACCAAAAAGGTAGATAAGGGGATCGGTTGTACAATATTTTGTCAATACCAAGAATGACCAAGTAAAGTTCTTACACAACTTATCTGTAACTGTATATAATATAACATAGAATCCAGTCATAACTTTTAAAAACGAAACCTATGACTATTTTGCAAAGTAATTTGCTGGTATCGGGTCAGCGATGTAATAGTAGCTCCTGTTCTTGGAATGAGATAACTTAGAAAATTATATACATAAGCTCTTATGACGATTAGTTTTTCATTAACTTTATACATTATAATGGGTAATAATTTGAAAAATCGTTTTCGGCATCATATCATAAAAATGACACCGCGTCTGTTTGATACTCTTAGTTAATAAATCAAGAACTAGATCTATAAGAATTTTTTATTCATCTGAAAAAGGTAATTGACGATTCATAATCTTTTAAATCTGTTGAGTTTTATGGAACTTATGCATACTACAGCTATTGTCCTGAAATTATGGTGAACACAAAATAACATCCCCTCATTTTGTTTGAGATCATATATTGCTTCCTTCCTATATTATATTCTAATCTCTCTCTATTTCCTTTTGTTACGTCAGGAGTTTTATATAATCTTTGATATATATAGTTCATGGGCACATATGTCATATATACAAGCTTTATATACTTCTTTTTAAGGCTTTATTTTGTCCGCTTTTTATCACATATCATAAATGAAACCGTCTCTTCATTTTCCACTTACTCGACTGATGCCTCGGGTTTGTTAGGAATGATCTTCCTTTGACGATAAAAAAATATTCAAAAGTCAAACTGTCGAGTGAAATTATTTAGATACGATCTACCTTATATTGCAATGTTGGTACACTGGTGAATGAATACAGAAACATGATCAATGGTATATACATGAGCTTGTGTAAGATATTGTATAACTACAATCAATAATATATCAAAAGTCACATGAGTAGTAGCCTAATATTTTAAATGATCCCTTAATAACTATTACGATTAAGAAATAAAATCCGGCCTACATTGCTCATGATCGAGTGTAAAACGGTGAATTATTAAAAAAAATAATAAGTAAAGAAGTCAAAATATTGAATACATGCAAAATTCCATTTGTTCTTTAGCCGACTTATAATCTTCAAAAGGACCAGTAGATCTTTTTATTTCGAGACGATGGTTAAAAGAGGTTATTTTATCAGTCAACAAATTCTTTCCAAAGAGTATTGATATTTGATATTATTCAGTTTGCTCTACGAATACAAGAGGTTAAAGTTCAAAATGAATTTGTTTGTTAAAATATTTTGGGGGAGTCTGTATCAGTCATTCTTATCTCCTTCTATATCCTGTGTCACACACCTGTTGAGTGGAAATAAATAAATAACGTGTTCCTAAAAAGAATTCTTACATTGTCTTATCACAGCCACATATATACTTGTCGATGTTTTAACTGTAGTTTCTGTTATCTTTATGAATATTATCATTATGTTATTATTATCATCACTAATTATTATAATTATGATTATTATTATTATTATTAGTAGTAGTAGTAGTAGTAGTAGTAGTAGGAGGAGGAGGAGGAGTACTATTATCATCATCATCATTATCATTATTTTTATTAGCAGTACTATTAAAATTACTAATATTATCATCATCGTCATAATCGTCATCATTATAATCATCATCTTCTTGAGATATATATTCTGGCAGGTAATTTTTCAATTTCCTGTGTAATCGTCATAGATGGAAATCATCCTAGGCTTAATTGTCCTAGTGGACTTTGTCATAATTAATTTTGTTATATAACGTGCCTGTTATGTAGTCTGTTGTTATATAGGGTGTTTGGTTTATAATGTATTTGTTATAGAGGGTGTTTGTCCTAATGTGTAATAGTCTAGCGGGTCCATAACCCTGAAAACAACTATTCTAAAACGAAAAATAAAACTATGTGGATTTTCATTTACAAAGTTCACGTTCCATCTCAGAATTTCTGATTTACAATCGTAATAACTAGACTGGCATATTAAGCAAAATGAAGGAGTAAAGAACAATACAACAATGTCAGCGAAATGTTAATTGTTGTCATGGTTTAAATGTCATTCATAAAACAGGATTTATATTATTCGTAAATTATTGTTATTACTGTTGCCTTATTTACACTTTCATAGACCACAAATGTATCACAATACCACGCCATAAGACAGATTCGTGCAACATTTTGGCCCAATAAACTGTAACAGAGAGACGGAGAGGGGTAGAGATGGGTTCATAGATAAAGATAGAGGGGGAGGAGAAAGAGAGAAATGCGACGCAAGGAGAAACAATCCGGACCTTGAATTTGCCAAATTAAACCCAATTTGTGAATAATTGTAAGGTGGCTACCATACTGAGAGAGGTCAGTATGTCGGAGATACTACAGTATATAATAGTAGCTCAATCATCATTGCACGTAATATATGAGAGAACTGGGTTTTTACCCCATTTTTTTCAATGTAAACTGAAAAGAATATAGGATGACCACTCGAGATGAGGACATCGAATTATCCTGATCATGGGGCATATACATTCTGAGAAAAAAAAAGTGCGAATTGGAAATATTTACCGTAGTTTGTAACCTTCGAGGAAAAGGGGGTTCTCAAAAAGTTCTTCGCGTACCCAAGAATTTTAAATGGTTCTATAAAGAACCTTTAAAAAGGATTTCAAAGTGGCTGTCTAAGATGATTTAGAACCTTTCAGGTAATCTTTAAAGGTTCCAGATACGGGAAAAGCATAGAACCTTCTAAGAACCCTGTTCAACTTGAAGAGTGTACCCCCCCCCCCCTCAACAGTTAAGTGGTGGCACAATAATGTTTGCATCGCTGCCTCACCCACTGATGAATGTATGATAGGCTGGATATTATTTCATTCAAACACTGTCATTAAAGGAGAATGAAACTCTTGGAGCAAGTTAGCTTTTGTGAAAGCAGAAAAATCAAAGAATAAGATCAACAAAAGTTTGAGTAAAATAGGACTAGCAATAGAAGAGTTATGAGCATTTGAATGTCGAGATCACTAATGCTATGGAGATCCTCCCATTGGCAATGCGACCAAGATCTATGATGTCACAGATGAACAACTCTCCCCTTTTGGACACTGAAAATATACCCCAAAACATCTATTTTTGCTCATTCTAATCATATGACAAACGATTCATCAATGATATAATGTTGTGAAACCTCTGTACTTGTCCTCTCATAAAGAGAACACCTCACCTTGTGATAGACTCTATAAAAGTGAGAATATAAGTGAAATAAGTACTAAAGTAATGAGGGAGTTGTACGTGTGTGACATCACAGATCTTGGTCGCATTGCCAATTGGAGGATGTACATGGCATTAGTGATCTCAATATTCAAATGCTCATAACTTTCTTATTATTCATTCAATCTTCCTCAAACTTTCAACAATATTTTGATTTTTCTCTTTGATATGGATTCAGCTGGTTTCAAGGGTTTCATTCTCCTTTAAGATTTTATTAATGAATGGGTTGAAAATCCCAGTACCTAGTGAGCGATTTTTTTTCTAATCCGGCTACTCATCAAGTTGACAAAATAGCCTTTACCAAGATGATCAATACAAAATACATGTATACCACGAAAGAAGTATAGTAACCTAGATCCATATCACACGCTTGTATAAACGGATGTAGCTGCAAATATGATTGCCCTTTAACACTAATACGTGTATAGAGACAAAGCTATTTATCTGCATGGGGGTTATTTACAGAGAATGATGACCAGTTGCAAGATAACAAAGCTGATAATAATGCAGGCTTTTCTACTTCTTTAACTATTATGAATTCAATATAGTTTATTATTAACACATGCAGTATTCAAATCAGCATCGGGAATAAGTATTGATATGTAGAACTACATGGGCCCTATAGAATTAATATCGCTTTTTTTTTCCTTTCATCTAGTCTCTTCTTATAAGTCTCTCACTTCAGTGCGATGGTGATCCCATTAAAACAGAATATCACGTGTCATTATTTCAAATCATATGCGGGGAGTGTTACAGGGTGACACATGTATTGGGAGATAATAGCAGACCAAGGATCAGTCAAACAAATGTTTCTTTCTGGTTATCCGATTCATACAGATGTATATAATCAAAAATGTATATTGATATTAGTTTCTGAATATCATTATTTATTTGGATATCATGATTTATTATGTTTGACTGAAATATCTTATTAACACCGTACAAGTAGTTATTAATTATGACTATATATATATATATTATATATACACTGTAAAAATGAAGTGCTAATTCAGCACTTACAGTGCTTGTATAGTGACTGCACTACGAGTGCTGATTTTCTAGTTCAAATTTAAACTAGAAGATCAGCACTCGTAGTGCAGTCACTATACAAGCACTGTAAGTGCTGAATTAGCACTTCATTTTTTACAGTGTATATATATATATATATATATATATGCAACGGAATTGAATACTGTCACTAAGAATTCTTGTACAACCAAATCGTTGTACTTCATATTATCACAAATTGTATTCTGTAAATATAATTAGGTAAATCGACAGATCCATTTGGAGTGGTTAATACTTGACTAAGTAAATAAATCATATCGATAATTACATACTGTCATGTGTGAATTTGGTAATATATTATCGGCTATTATCTATTTATGACACAGCAAAAAGTTGGGCCTATGTCACGTCTTTTAAAAATAAATTCGAACCCAAAACCTCTCACTCTCAAATGATAACTAAATCAGATTTTCCTGACTTTTCGAACGATCCATGTATGTATGCCACAATAATATAAGACTTATGTGCTATAATATTCTCATTATCGTTGTCAATGTAATATAATAATTTTACCTAAAAAGCTTCCGCGGAAAAAAAATCATTACTATTCAGTCAAACAAACTCGCAACGACTGAAAGTAAATGATGGGGTAAATGTTTTATTGATCATTGATTTTATTGATTATTGATTTCATGTTGATCGCGTATTAAGATTAACTTATAGTAAGCAATTATCAATACCTATGTACCGCATACGATGTGAATGTTCTGTTTTATTGCAATGCAGTGCCGTTTGCAGCGTTTAGATAGCTAATACACATTTCTATATTTTGAAATAAATACATGGACAAGTTATCACAATTGGTAGAGAAAAAATGAACACCCTGTCATCATATCCCATCTATCTTGACAATAAAACAGTGAGAAATTGCAGCAAGAGGAATTAACAAGCTTTCATTATATTGATCATGAATGAATGAATGAATGAATGAATCTTTATTTCGTTTCAATTCCGATATCAAGCAACAACAATAACAACAGTAGATTATTGGGATACAAGTAAATAGCAAAGAACAAAAGTAAATAATTACAGGATAATATACATAATACATGCACTACTTTTTATGTGAAAAGTGTTACAAAATTTACCAATAGGGGGCGCATTTTGTATTGAATGAAGTTGCCGAAAATTAAATTTTGTACCAAATTGTTATTAATGACTATGAAATACACGCATGTGTCTCTGAACAATAAGGGATAAATGTAAAATTCATATAATTATATACTTTGATTTAATCTAAATCATACCCGCTTTTATCATTTCGAAAATTTGTAGATAAAACTAAAATTCATGTCTTTATTGCTCACTCTATCGAGTATATTTGTCTGAGATAGTTTGCATTTATTGACGAGCTCACAAAAACAGACAGACTGTATATACTGTTTGTATTGTTCAAGTATAAAATAACAAATCAATGTTTACTTATATCATTATAAACCATCACGTATGAAATAACAAATCAATGTTTACTTATATCATATTTCATATCAACCATCATAAATGTTTGTGTTTTTATGGGGGTGTTTCTTTTATGAAAATCGGAAGTAAAGTATGGCATTTTAATTATGTACTCGGAGTCACGCTGAGGCAAAAAGTTGATGTTATAAACATGTGAAATGTATGAAGTCGTGAATATAGAAAGGGCATCATTCAAAGTGAACATTTACTCCAACACACTTAAAATGTTGGGCAACATATACTGTCCACTATGTTGGGTAATCTATGTTAGTACAAAAAATATATATATTCTGGGCAATTGTTATCAAATGGAGCAAATTCCTTACCCAAATATTAGTTTTTATTACCCAATTTGGGCAGATTTTAACCAATAGTTGTGTGGACAGTATGTTGCCCAGGGTTAGTTAAAAGTTTAAGAGTGTAATAATTATTGATCCGTGTATCTACCAATGGGATTTGAATAGTGAGAGTTAAGAACCCCATACACTTTTCATATTAGGGTGTCCCATGGGGTGCCCTTTCTAGAACTGCCACAAATCCCTGGTTTTTTCGAGAGCTGTTGTACCTAGATTTTCTCAGAACTAACATTTGACACTCCCCTTCGTAAGATCAAGGTTGTTTGGGTTTTAGTATTCAAAGCGAGTATTGGTACGTTAGTACCTCATATATCGTTCAAGGAGTCATTGACCAGTACGTTATGCTGAATGTTAAAACATGGCAACTTTTAACACGATAGTTGGTATACAGCCCTTCCGTTTGCGAGCCAAGTAGCATCACATATACGTCAGGCAGACGGTGCCAGGATTTTTTTTTAATAAGGGAAGGGACAAGAAACCAAAACAATAATGTACTTATTAAACAAACAAAATCTATATAGTTGTCACTGGGTGTAATTTAGAAATACATTTTCTAAATATCACGTACTATGAGAAAATGAAGTCATCTCTTTTCCAGTTTTGTTTTCCTTCTACCTTTCCACTCAGTTATCATCTTTCTACTTATTTTTATCACTAAACGAACTATAGGGTAATCACCCACTGGACTGGATTCTATGTCATAGTTTTTATGGTATTTCAGCCATGCTTCAATCAGAAAAAAATAAAGGAGCTATACATTTACATGCATACCCCATAATAGTAATCATAAATATTACGATCACGTTCTTATATCTGATTATAAATGAAATTAATGTAGTCCTATCCTTGAACTTAAAACCGACAGTATAGGCTTAATTGCGAATAAACCATTGCGATGATCTATCCTAATAGACATTAATCTCTAACTTGATATCATTTTCAGATTAGCTATCTTTTCACACCATTTCATTAACTTGAAATATGAACTGTGTTGGAATTTCACTTTAGTATTATAAACATTGCTAATTATTTACTCACAATGAAATATTGTAAACAATGTCATGATATGATTTTGGCATACTCTTGTAACTCCTTTACTTTGATGGTGCTGTGCATTATTTACTTGATTCTATAAAGCAAAGGATTTAATGGTTCGAGTCATTTGCCACTCCGCATCAATATGATCAAATTAATTGTAATAATATTTCAAGTGATATCCACAAAAATGATACTTTACTGATGAGGTTTTCTCGTACACACTCGACATAATCATCACTATTAGAATGAGTAGGTTCAGTAGTATCATCACTGCCATTGTTTAATGTTATTATTATCATCATCATTATCGTCATCATCATTTTTTACTTGCCAGATTTAAGCAATTGGGTCCAATTTTTTTTTTTAAGTAATGACTTCATTTGCTTGTCTGAAAATTCTCAGGAAATCAACCAATGTTCAGCGCCCCCGTGCTTATGAATCCCTTGATCCGCCGATTATTGTCGTTTTAATAAGCAGGAGAGACGCCAATAAGGTGGGTGTACGGGGCAACTCGCCCTCCTTACCTACGTTTTTTTTTTAATGATTGAAAAGGGGATGAGAAAATAGAAAAAGAGGGAGAAATGAAAGGAAAGGGGAAAGGTGAGTATAAAAATGAGAGGTCTGAGTTATGTAACGTTACCACTGCTATTTAAATGACAAAATATGACGTCACAAATCGGTTTTCTCCCCCCCCCCCCCATAAATAAATCCCGACACCACCGCTGATTATAATGCTACAGTACAATCCTGACATGGTTTTGGGTTGGAGGGTTCTAGCTATAGAAAACAGACGGCGATATGGCATTTTAAGCAGTGGCGGCGGAAGCCAAACAATTTAGGGGGGACCACCAAAAAATTTTGACAAGCAAAAAAATTAAAAAAAGGTTATCAACTAGAAATTTAGGGGGGGGGGATCGTCCCCCCCCCACCTCAAATTTAGGGGGGGACAGGTCCCCCCCCCCCCGTCCCCCCGCTTCCGCCGCCTATGATTTTAAGTATTAGACAAAAGAAAAGGAAATAGGCACGTACAAGGTTCATTATCAGGAAAGTGCTCTCGAATTTTAATCTCCGTTTCTAGTAGATTACAAATACTAATGAATATTACACATGATTATCAATTAATAGTAAATAAAACAATCAAGGAGTGCCCTCAATCATGGGAGAAAATCCCTGGAGCGGGGGAAGTGCCCTCCCCCTCGCATTCCGAAATTTGTATAGCGGCCGTCTCGTTTCCTAGAGAGGGACTAAACGATATCACCAAATCGCCACACAGTACATGCCCACAATTCTTTCCTCAAGATACCTTTCGTATTGTAACAATTTAGAGATCTATGTGTGTTCCGTGAAAAACGAAATTCTTGAATAACCACGTCTTCCTCAAACCATGGGGAGAAGTGATAAGACATTCTAAACTATCTCAAGAAGGTGTACTCACGGCTCTATGACACAACAATCATGACGATTAAATCTATTCGAGGTGTCAGTCTATGGCAAATAATAGAACAATTTAGCAATTACTTCGCAGACTCTTTTTATAACGCTGATAATCTTTTGTCAAACACCTTTGTCGAAAATCGTTGAATCTAAACAGCGGTGTCGTCCTGGACTCTGGACAAACGACATATTTACAATTTTTCGTCCCGTCTGCATCTTATATAAGACGGAGTGCTGTCCCGGTAGGTATACCAACTTTCGACAATGATCTCTAATCTTTCCATTGTGATTTGACGGGCATTTTCAATAGATTCTTAACGCTCCAAAATGCGTCTGTGAAGTGAATATAGGCTAATGTATAAAATGGTCAGACCTAGAATAATGCATTTAGTTTCTCCTGGCGTAATAAGCCAAAACAATTGAGGGGGCATAACATGGCGTCGTATGTTTTAAGTAATTGATTGATTGATAACGAATTTATTTCATTCCAAAATTTCAACAAAGTTACAAAGTAAAGTCAAATGTAATATAACGTTATGAAATTAAATAGAAACCTTCTGAAAAGCAAAGCTTGTTATTGAAGGTTTCCTTCATTAAATAAGACATATTAATGCAAAATATAAAGTCCAATATATATAAATATACAGTGCGTATCAAAAAAAAGTTTACACTTTGAAAACGACCTGGGAATTGAAAAATATATAACATTTGGGTAATTTTTTCCACATATATTCTTGGGTTTGGGTCTCATCTATCCGATGGAAGTAAAAGTTTTGACAGAATGTTACACTTGAGTGAGCACTGTCCATTTTTGTAAAGCTCGCAGAAATCTGTTTGCGCAGAAATGCTAATTTTCACACTGTGTCAAGGGGAAAGGGCGAAATCAAACTTACCCTACGAAACATTTCTCATACATTTCCCTTGCCCTTTTAGTCAATTGAAATAAAACGAATACATTCAAGCATTTTGTAACAATTTTTCCACCCAAACTGAAATTTCAACACTTAGTAAGCACAACATCTACCCTTTTTGTGCCAGCTGGACATAACTGAATCTGAAGAAAAGTTTATATCAGACATATCCAGCATTTTTTCACTAAGTTTTTATCATTTAAAGTGGGTTTACATTTCATTTTTCATTTAATACTCATTTCTCCACACTTTTCCCAAGCTTGATAGACAATGATTAACAAAATGAAAATCAAGCCTAAGCCATGTCATGTAAATCACAGCTCAGTGTAAAGCAAATATCGTCACGATGGCCTCGGTGTGTGGGGGAGTGGGGTGGGGCGCAGTGCACTCTTCGAAGTGTATTGACCAAGGAAACAAGTTAAAAAGGTAAAAGATATCTTCAAATCAATTTTACTAGCTAAATTTCACGTGTCCTTCATGATTAAGGTCTACTTTTATTCGCATAACTATTTTAAAGTTCTGCGCAAATCATTTTTCACTAACTTTTCAAAAGTAAGTGGTGCTCACTCAAGCGGAAATATTTTTCGACAGTTATATTGTAATTTGCTTAAATGGATCTCTACAAATGTTAAAGTGTGGAAAATTCATCAGGATATTACCAATTTTATAATTTTACAGGATTTTTTCTAAGTGTAAACTTTTTTTTGATACGCACTGTATATATATATATATAATATACAAATCATATCTTTCTTGTAGAAGTTCAAAATATATATAATACACAAATCATCATATCTTTCTTGTAGAAATTAAATGTAAATCCTTGTTAAATATATTTTTTAAGCATATTTTCCCAAGTAAAAGATAAACAAGGCTGGATTATATTACAAGATATGAAGAAAAACTGAAAAGGACACACAAAACGAAACGTTACAAAACAGGACGTGACGGGACGGTACAAGAACAAGGCATGACAAAAAGTTATACAAAAACAAAACATACGAAATAGTACAAGAACAGACAAATTGAAAAAAAAGGACAAGAAACGAGTAATAGAAAGCAAACAAAAGAACAGACAAAAAAACAAATCTGCACAGGTAGATCGAATGAAAAGAGACAGAGACGAGAAAAGAAGCGAAATAAAGGCAGGGAGGGGGATCCGGAAGAACAGAAGATCCACAAGATATCCTAAGTAGGATGAATGATTTGAGTGTTATAGTTACAAGTTGTGAATGGGCGAAAATATTGGCCAAATTTGTGATAGATTCTGACATAATAGCTTATATCCTTTTCATTTTCTTTCTTTTCTTTCTCCTTTTTCTTCTTGGTAGTGAAAATTTGGTGGCAGAACCCCTCCCCCGCTCAAGCCTTCGTCTACCTGTACTCCAGTTAGCCCAAGATAATAGATCCTTAAAACTGACTTTTTAATCACTCCTCTCAACATGCTCAATATCATTATTCAACACCAACATTATTATTTTATGTTGAAAGAGAGATAATTGTAAAAAAAAAAAAAAAAAAAACATGTAATTTGCTCTTGAATTACAAAGGCATTCATAATTATAGTTGATATTGTATTTACTATCTGTAATATTGAGCAACATTACGAGGGGTGAGTCAATCAAAGATCGCTATAGGGTAGACATTATGTGACACACTCAAAAGATGCACAGTTGCACTACTGTTTATTCCTCCGTTACTGTATTTATGTTCAATGAACACGGCCTGCATTGTATGTGTTTGCAAAAGTTCCTCAAACCTGCTTCCCTTTAGCTTTATTAATCGTCTTTATTGATTTCGTCAAGTTTTGATCGAGACGAATGTGCTATTGAGTTCAACGAGGCCAACTCAGGCCAAAAGCTGAGGTATTCTTACATTGTCATGCTGGTGTTCAAAACTTATTACGTATTATTTTTAGTCATTTCATAGCAAACAAAAATTGAGAAGGCACAATTTATTCTAACTTCTATGTGTGACGTTAATTTTTTTTCTCATTAAATTAATATCTGTTTTCACTTTTAACTGACTATATTTTCAGTCGCCAGAAGACTCGGTATAAGCCTATAACTTATAAGCCTTTTAGCAGTGATGGCGCATTTGGTAACACAATCTTATAAAGATTATGTAAAATTATCAAGATTAACATTTATATTTCTCTTTCTTTGGAAGAGTATTCATTAAGATAAATCATGATCGAATAAAGTAAAGAACAACAACAACAAAGGGAACAGTAGAGACTTACCCATACTTGGAACAAAAGGAATCCTTTTACTTTTTATAAGTAAAAAAATATATGCTGGTAGTCTCCGTATATCCTGTGATTATTTACCTCCTGAACATAGCCTATACAACCTTCTCCTCTCGCAATCACCCTTCACAATGTACTGTGAATATCTGCGAATACACTACTGATGAATGTGGAACGGCCCCACATCTAGAAATTAGTGTTAGGATGGAAGGAAATGATAGGAAAGGCAGGGTTACCGAGTGGCTTAGAAGCATATCCGCACGTTATTCGCTACATCGTCATGATCATCGTAGAAGTCAGACAATGACTGAGCTACTCAAAGAAAGTTCAATAAGTACTTTAAGAGTGACACTTTTTCAAACGACACTTTTACATTTTTAAAATAATTAGCCTGTGCATTGCGGACTGTATTTCGTGTTAGTGCCATTCTTGGAAAGAGAAGAATTAATTATCAAGAAAATGATGTTCCATTCATTGGAGACCTCACTAAGATTGCTCCTAAACTTTTATGCGTGTAATTTGAGCATATTAAAAGAGGGGCAATGATTCCACTGTTATCTCTTATTTTCCTCATCCATAGTTTTGGAAATATGCTACATGTATAAGAAAAAAAAAACATTTACCTTTAAAAGACATCTAGCTCAGATTATCTTACTACTTAATCAAGGCAACTTCAATCTTCTAAGACCCAAATATCTGCTGTCATAACGTGTTAAGGTTTTGAAATGTGCTATCCTAGATGTAGTTCAGGCTGGTAATATGGTTAATTTTTCTTAATATAATTGCCTTCTAACTATTCTTGCTGGGTATGAAATTTGTTTCATAATCAGGATAATAGGTCGCGCTATTATCATTCTGATGTTTTTTTAGTCACACAAACGAAACCGATGTTTGATATGTGTGGCTGGGCCAGTACCAAGTCTACTTCGTTGGAATCAAAAGTACAGGAAGAAGTAATTGGTACCTCAGCACAGGTTAATTGAGCCATAAGTCATTGACTGAGTCAGTGTCATGAATCATGAATAACGTGAATTGCTTGGATTAAGCTGTTGTTTTGAAACATCACTTCATAAGAAAGGTCGCCGAACAGTGCAACATTGAGTGAGGGAATGTATGAGGCCGTATATAAGCAAGATAACAACTAATCATATCCTTAATATCATCGTTAATGACATATATAAAGGCCTGGATCAAAAGTCATAGCAACAATGGTATCATGTGTCAGATGTTACGTCTCGAGTCGAGACTGTTACTTGACTCTCATTTCCAAAGCAAATTGATAACCATATAATAGCTCTATAAATATGTTGAAAATTGTGATATACCTGTACTTAGTATTCTTTACATTCGTCAGTCCAACTATGCCCCCTCCCTCTTTCCATTGGTAAATTCATATTGAATAATCGATTTTCGGTGGCATTGGTGGGATAAGCCTATATTCCGTTTCTTGACATGATTTTATTCACAGTTTTTATTCACAGTGGTAAGATGGATGCACTGATATGACTTGAATAATAATCATAATAAATAAATGATATCAATATCAATCAAAATGATAAATCTCTTTGAATTCTTTGAGTAAAAATTAATACATTAGATATTTGAATAATGAAAATTTTGATTGGATTATGTGATGTTATCATTTTGGAAAACTGAAGAAAAATATTTGCTCTTGTCTCAGTATAGTTCCTAAACCATGTAAACGTTCATATTTTAATGATGAAAATCCAAATTAATTAATTATGATCTATACTACACTGCATTGTTAACAAATTGTACACCTGTTCTCATCATGAAGGGGTGAATGGTAAAGATTATCAAACAATTGTTAACTTACGTAATTAAACTCTCGAAAGTGGATATTATTTTACAGCGTTCTTAATTAATGTTCTTTTATAATAATAATCCATGTTCATGTTTATGTGTCAATCATATACATGTTCTTTGCATGTTGACATTTCTTCAAGTCATTGACAAGGTGTTACATCAACAGTCAATATTCTGTAAAAAATCGATCACCTAACCTAATACACCTAAAATATTTTTTCTCTATGCTAGCTTTTCATGGCTTCTTCTCATTTAAATGTGTTTTCAGCTACATTAGACAGTAGTTTTGGGTTATGAAAATCCAGTTTAAATCGTTTATTCTCACAAATGTCCGCGTAATAAATTTTAACAAGGGTTAAACAATATGTCTGCTCAGAATTAATGATGTATTACGGGGGGCAACCACGCAGACTGTTTATCTATTTGCTGCAGATGAAACATACAGCATTAAAGACACTGAATGTCATTTTCTCACATCTCTTTTAAATAAGTCCTATGCACTTACACTAGTGGTAAAGACATTCAATATATTTTAACCTGATAGAATGAGCAGGTATGGGGGGGGGGTTGTATGTATTTTAGGGGGCTTTTACAGACTTTTTTAAAGCGAATATTTACGTCTGGGACCAACCTTTAATGTCACCATCCCATATACGTGACGAGCAATGAAAGTAAGATGCCTTGCTCATGAGCATGAATGTCATGACCAGGTTTCGAACCCCGGAGTGTATATGCATTATTCAGGAGCTTTATTTGAAGACCGCTTGACCGCTTGACCTCCAAAGTCTTATATAAAAACATCAAATTAATTTTCAATGTCATTTTCAAACTCGTTGTAAAAGTGTGATGCCAAATAATTATGACAGAGGTGTTGCCACTGCAATAAAGTCACGACACTTTAAAAGTCAATTTTAATGAATTAATTTCTCATATCATATATAAATAACTGAAGGGTTACCATTTTATAAACGACACAATTTAGAATGTTCCTATGTAAACTTTAAATCTCCCTGTTTTTTTTTTCTCTTCCTCCATCTCTCTCTTTATCTCTTTTTCTATCGCTCTCTTTATCTATCTCCTTGGCTTTCATCTCCCTCTCATTCTCCTCCCCAATCTGTTTCATACTTTCTATTTATTTCTCTCTCCTGTCTGTCCCACGAACCATTCCCGTGCTCGTTATGGATCATTATAGAGAAGTTATTCCAATGACGCAAACTCGTAAATATTGACTGCATTTCACCGATTTCTCTGCTCTTCGTCTAGATCATCCCTCTCTACCATGTCTACAGTATAGCATTGACATTCGAAGCTAACATATATGGATAATGGAACGAACCTGTGGCGAAGACAGGTCTTCATACCGTGCATGGGGGGATTCCAAATCGGCCAACTCTATCATGTATACATCTAAACGTTATGCATGTGTGTGCGCGTGGGTGTGCGTAGAATGTATAGATGAAAATGTTGGTTGATGTGTGAAGTGACTAATAAGCCGTTTGAGGGGCGCAGATCATTGCATATGAGGTACCGAATCTTCCCAAAAGCTGCAAGCGAGCAAAAAAATGTTGAAATTTTCCAAATGAAAATCTCAGTTTGTGGTAAGTTTTGACATGGTATTCAGAAAATGATTATATTTCTGCTTTTGTTTTCCTTTTTTTTTCTAGTTGCGGAACTTTTCTTTCTCCATTTTTATGGGGAATACCCTCGAAGCCCTATCTATACGTCAGTATATGGCGGTGTGTGTATACATTCCATGCTGCCCAAATATAAAGGAGCTAGCGAAGCGAGTGACACAAAAAAAATCGACATTTCTTTCTTGATTTCATTGTACAAAATGATAACTTACATGAAAATCAGAATAACAATGATAACAATAGTGAGTATTTTAATGATAAGCTTATATCATATCACAACTATCAATTTATTTTTCGACTTTTAAACTTGGGTGATGACTGTACACAGCACCCCCGTTCGGAAGTTTGGAGGATGCGTCAACCCCCACCCCTCCCCCATCCTATGTTGAACGAACCCATTTTAGTTCCAAATTACATGTTGCCCTTTTATTTATTTTTTTTTTTTTTTTTTGGGGGGGGGGTCCTCGCCACCTTAAGGGTATCAATTCAATTGCGTCAAATTTTTTGTTTGGGGGGAGAAGTATTTTTTCAATTAAATTCTGGATTCTGGATCCACCTTTTAGGTCGCCGAGCAGGCTAATGGGGGGGAGGGTAGGCTACGGTCGCCGCTCAAGTTTTAGCGCGGAGTAAAAATTCTGGCGGCGCCTGCTCACCTTTCACTCGCCGCCCTAAATACGCTCGGTGCCCGGGTGGTCGACGTAATCGAGCGGTCGCCGTCGAACGATTTAGGTTAAATAATTGAACTCGTTGGATGTCGAGCGGTCACCGGCCGTTCAAGATTGAAGATCGGCCGGGCGACTACTTGAAAATAGGCCGGTGGCCGGTTGGAGACCGCCCGGGAATCGGTGGATCGTCAGCCGATCACTGCTTGAACGCCAAGCAGAAAAGTTCCCCCGATTTGACTCAGATTTTGGTATGAGTAGGCTAAAGGGTAATCGACAGGACACTGTTCGTTTTACAGGCCGCTCGACTTCTTCAAAAATCGTTGGGCGATGCCTAAATTCAAGCGGCGCCCGAGCAGGCTACTAATCGGTCGGACGCCGCTCTGAGTCGTGACTGAACCCTAAAGCTTATGACGGAAAATTTAAAATACATTGCAAAGATTTATGTGAAATGTCCGCAGCAGAGGCGTCGATCCTGGGGGGGGGGGGGGGGGCAGGGGGGCGATCGCCCCACCAATGAAAATATTGGGGGGGCAAACATATCATTTTGCCCCCCCCCCCCAATAATTCCGGATATACCAAAAAAAAAACAAGATTGTAATGTTCAGCAAGCGAGATTGAGATACACAACTCGTTCTTTATTCAAAATCGTGCTCAAAATGTCTGCTTTTCAGATTGGAATATAAAAAATTTTAGCTCGCGCTTCGCGCTCGCATCATTTCTGTAGTAAAAACCCATACTTTTCATGATTGAATAGGTGAATGTAAATGTCCCATTTTCAGTTTTAAGCTTCAAAAGAACTCCTGCTTCTATTTGCAATCATCTTTTCTTGGATATATATCTTGTTCTTTATCAAAAACTTCCATTAAACTGTCAATTTTTTCAGATCGAAATATCAAAATTATCAGCTCGCGCTTCGCGCTCGCATCTATTCTTCTTTTAGATACCAATCTTAATCATTAGTACCAAAAATGCTTAGAATATCAAGCTTTCAGGTCAGAATATAAAGAAATTTCAGCTCACTTTCGGCACTCGTACTATCTGTGTAGTGAGATATGTATCCTCATGAGTTACAAACAGCCCTAAACAGGCACGCTTTTCCTGTCAGTATGCTAAAAAGAAAATCAGCTCGCGCTTCGCGCTCGCATTAATTTTGTTGGTGAGATACGTGTCTGTGTCTCATGAGTCATATATATATATATATATATATATATATATATATATATATGTGTGTGTGTGTGGGGGGGAGGGTGTGTGTGTGGGGGGTGTGGATGGGTGTCTTATACGATCGAGCGCCTTTGGAACGTTAATGATTTTGCCCCCCCCCCCAATCTGAAAAATGGATCGACGCCCCTGGTCCGCAGGGGTACTTCAAAAGTTCACGCGCGTACCTTAAAGCACAGACACCTCCCCCCCCCCCCCCCCACCTCCTCCTTACACGAATTGTCTACATTTCTACCGCGCATTTTTTTTTCTTATTTATCATATACGATGTTTTTTTGTTTGTTTCCGTTTTCCTTTTTGGTGCCAAGAGGCACATACCTCAACTTGCCAAGTGACCACCTGGTGAGAGTCATATGCCAATAATCCTTTTACAAAGAAACTGGTTCATTCCTCAATATTGAAAAGTTCAATTGACGAAGTGCCGTGCCAAATTAAGAGAATTATTTCATCAATGTGATACAGGGGCTTCGTGTAGGATATATTCAGTAACTTGGAGACGCTCTAATCCCTATTATGATAATTATTTTTAAAGAAGCAATCACTTATCACACGTTTTTGTCAGCTCTTTCTCTCTTTCTCACTCTCTCTCCAGCCATCCCAATATCTCCCCTGTCTATTTCCAGTGCATTGTACCTTCCCTTTCTCCCTCCATCTACCCCAGCTCTCTCATAAGGGCACATGAGAGTAATTCAACCGCGCGCAAAGCATGTCGGACAGGCGTAAGTAAAGATCACATGACTTTTTTGATTAAAATAATTCAGTAAAAATAGATCAAATGTTTGTATATCAAAAGAAAAACGATAGAGATAATGCTATGTTCATACTCTTTCATAATTAAGGCGTTTGGGGAGGCTAGACTGCATTTTTGTATTTCATTTGAATTATTATTACCCACAATGCAGTTCGGGGTTTTCTGGCGATGAACTGGCCGAAATTATGGTTAGTCTTATTTCAGGCCACTTAACTTTTGATTGAGCTGGGCAAGTACCCGATTAACATATCAGGTCTTAATGTACCGTTAATTGTGACTAATGTCAGAGAATTAAAGCAAAATCTATCGTGGGATTGATTTTTGATGATTTTTTGATGAGCTATGATTTAACACGTGAGTCAATGGGGGTCTGTAATACTCATGTGTGCCCTATACTGCGACTACACTTCTACACAGTCGTTGCTAAGGCTGAGCGTCGTCTGCTAGAAATCAGTGATGGAATGTTTTAAACAGTTTTATACAATGAAATAGGTTATGTTTGACAACAGTTGATCGGTATATAACTCGGCATTTAGTGCATTTATCGCTTACTATGATGAAATGACGCTTTCAAATGCATATTCAATGCTTATTATCATTTATCATGCAGAAATGCGAGTTTCTACTGCCAACAGGAGATCAGATCTGGTTGGTTTGAGAGTGTGAAATGAAATAAGTAGGGATTTAAAAATGATAAATAACTACTAATTATCATCAAGGATTCCCATTTTTAGTGTTTAGAGCACGCCGAGAAAGAAAGATGAACAAAACATTAAAATACATAAACTTGTCTCAGTCAGATGTAGATTGCGCACTTGAATACTATTCACTTCGTTGAAAGCTAAGCGGGGGGGGGGGGGGGGAGCTGAGTCGGGGTACATACCTCATCCTCCTGTCTTGTAAGCAGGGCGGGGTTGATGGTATATATCTATAGCACCCCCCCTTCCAGCTTGTGAGTTATAATGAGGAAGAGAGGCGATATGAGCACAAGAATTGCTTACACTCTTTGTTTGTTATCAATTTTCTTGTATTTACTTTGTTTATTTTTATGCGAATAAAAAAGGTAATAAATCACTTCGAACAAAATTAAACATGCTAACAAGAAGTTTTAACTCCACACAATATATATTTTAGCCCATTGATGGACATCAAACAAGTAGAACTTGTAGCTGCAATACCATAACCTATAGGAAGCGCACAAATTATATGAATGGAACACTGTATTTTTACATTAAAATGAGGGGCGTCTAATGAGACGTTTTCTTTTCTTTTAACGCGTTTAGTCAGATTAGGTATTGAATGCAATATATCAATCTCTTCAGGAGAACCCACTCTTTCTTTTGAGATCAAAATATTCAACTTTTCGTTGTTTGACCCTCAGTATAGGGCACATGAGAGTAATTCAACCGCGCGCAAAGCATGTCGGACAGGCGTAAGTAAAGATCACATGACTTTTTTGATTAAAATAATTCAGTAAAAATAGATCAAATGTTTGTATATCAAAAGAAAAACGATAGAGATAATGCTATGTTCATACTCTTTCATAATTAAGGCGTTTGGGGAGGCTAGACTGCATTTTTGTATTTCATTTGAATTATTATTACCCACAATGCAGTTCGGGGTTTTCTGGCGATGAACTGGCCGAAATTATGGTTAGTCTTATTTCAGGCCACTTAACTTTTGATTGAGCTGGGCAAGTACCCGATTAACATATCAGGTCTTAATGTACCGTTAATTGTGACTAATGTCAGAGAATTAAAGCAAAATCTATCGTGGGATTGATTTTTGATGATTTTTTGATGAGCTATGATTTAACACGTGAGTCAATGGGGGTCTGTAATACTCATGTGTGCCCTATACTGCGACTACACTTCTACACAGTCGTTGCTAAGGCTGAGCGTCGTCTGCTAGAAATCAGTGATGGAATGTTTTAAACAGTTTTATACAATGAAATAGGTTATGTTTGACAACAGTTGATCGGTATATAACTCGGCATTTAGTGCATTTATCGCTTACTATGATGAAATGACGCTTTCAAATGCATATTCAATGCTTATTATCATTTATCATGCAGAAATGCGAGTTTCTACTGCCAACAGGAGATCAGATCTGGTTGGTTTGAGAGTGTGAAATGAAATAAGTAGGGATTTAAAAATGATAAATAACTACTAATTATCATCAAGGATTCCCATTTTTAGTGTTTAGAGCACGCCGAGAAAGAAAGATGAACAAAACATTAAAATACATAAACTTGTCTCAGTCAGATGTAGATTGCGCACTTGAATACTATTCACTTCGTTGAAAGCTAAGCGGGGGGGGGGGGGAGCTGAGTCGGGGTACATACCTCATCCTCCTGTCTTGTAAGCAGGGCGGGGTTGATGGTATATATCTATAGCACCCCCCCTTCCAGCTTGTGAGTTATAATGAGGAAGAGAGGCGATATGAGCACAAGAATTGCTTACACTCTTTGTTTGTTATCAATTTTCTTGTATTTACTTTGTTTATTTTTATGCGAATAAAAAAGGTAATAAATCACTTCGAACAAAATTAAACATGCTAACAAGAAGTTTTAACTCCACACAATATATATTTTAGCCCATTGATGGACATCAAACAAGTAGAACTTGTAGCTGCAATACCATAACCTATAGGAAGCGCACAAATTATATGAATGGAACACTGTATTTTTACATTAAAATGAGGGGCGTCTAATGAGACGTTTTCTTTTCTTTTAACGCGTTTAGTCAGATTAGGTATTGAATGCAATATATCAATCTCTTCAGGAGAACCCACTCTTTCTTTTGAGATCAAAATATTCAACTTTTCGTTGTTTGACCCTCAGTATAGGGCACATGAGAGTAATTCAACCGCGCGCAAAGCATGTCGGACAGGCGTAAGTAAAGATCACATGACTTTTTTGATTAAAATAATTCAGTAAAAATAGATCAAATGTTTGTATATCAAAAGAAAAACGATAGAGATAATGCTATGTTCATACTCTTTCATAATTAAGGCGTTTGGGGAGGCTAGACTGCATTTTTGTATTTCATTTGAATTATTATTACCCACAATGCAGTTCGGGGTTTTCTGGCGATGAACTGGCCGAAATTATGGTTAGTCTTATTTCAGGCCACTTAACTTTTGATTGAGCTGGGCAAGTACCCGATTAACATATCAGGTCTTAATGTACCGTTAATTGTGACTAATGTCAGAGAATTAAAGCAAAATCTATCGTGGGATTGATTTTTGATGATTTTTTGATGAGCTATGATTTAACACGTGAGTCAATGGGGGTCTGTAATACTCATGTGTGCCCTATACTGCGACTACACTTCTACACAGTCGTTGCTAAGGCTGAGCGTCGTCTGCTAGAAATCAGTGATGGAATGTTTTAAACAGTTTTATACAATGAAATAGGTTATGTTTGACAACAGTTGATCGGTATATAACTCGGCATTTAGTGCATTTATCGCTTACTATGATGAAATGACGCTTTCAAATGCATATTCAATGCTTATTATCATTTATCATGCAGAAATGCGAGTTTCTACTGCCAACAGGAGATCAGATCTGGTTGGTTTGAGAGTGTGAAATGAAATAAGTAGGGATTTAAAAATGATAAATAACTACTAATTATCATCAAGGATTCCCATTTTTAGTGTTTAGAGCACGCCGAGAAAGAAAGATGAACAAAACATTAAAATACATAAACTTGTCTCAGTCAGATGTAGATTGCGCACTTGAATACTATTCACTTCGTTGAAAGCTAAGCGGGGGGGGGGGGGAGCTGAGTCGGGGTACATACCTCATCCTCCTGTCTTGTAAGCAGGGCGGGGTTGATGGTATATATCTATAGCACCCCCCCCTTCCAGCTTGTGAGTTATAATGAGGAAGAGAGGCGATATGAGCACAAGAATTGCTTACACTCTTTGTTTGTTATCAATTTTCTTGTATTTACTTTGTTTATTTTTATGCGAATAAAAAAGGTAATAAATCACTTCGAACAAAATTAAACATGCTAACAAGAAGTTTTAACTCCACACAATATATATTTTAGCCCATTGATGGACATCAAACAAGTAGAACTTGTAGCTGCAATACCATAACCTATAGGAAGCGCACAAATTATATGAATGGAACACTGTATTTTTACATTAAAATGAGGGGCGTCTAATGAGACGTTTTCTTTTCTTTTAACGCGTTTAGTCAGATTAGGTATTGAATGCAATATATCAATCTCTTCAGGAGAACCCACTCTTTCTTTTGAGATCAAAATATTCAACTTTTCGTTGTTTGACCCTCAGTATAGGGCACATGAGAGTAATTCAACCGCGCGCAAAGCATGTCGGACAGGCGTAAGTAAAGATCACATGACTTTTTTGATTAAAATAATTCAGTAAAAATAGATCAAATGTTTGTATATCAAAAGAAAAACGATAGAGATAATGCTATGTTCATACTCTTTCATAATTAAGGCGTTTGGGGAGGCTAGACTGCATTTTTGTATTTCATTTGAATTATTATTACCCACAATGCAGTTCGGGGTTTTCTGGCGATGAACTGGCCGAAATTATGGTTAGTCTTATTTCAGGCCACTTAACTTTTGATTGAGCTGGGCAAGTACCAGATTAACATATCAGGTCTTAATGTACCGTTAATTGTGACTAATGTCAGAGAATTAAAGCAAAATCTATCGTGGGATTGATTTTTGATGATTTTTTGATGAGCTATGATTTAACACGTGAGTCAATGGGGGTCTGTAATACTCATGTGTGCCCATAACCTCTTCCTTCATGCCCTGCTTGTAAATCCGTACTTCTACACATGGCACTGACAAGAGCTGGCGCTCTATTGTAATTGCAATTGTCGAGGGAACATGCTGTCTTCTCTCTGCATGCAGTATTTATCCCCATGTATATTCGAAATTAGGAAGCTTTCTTCGAATAAATCAGAATGCGATTGAACTTGTATTTATATGTCCTATTAACGTATCCCTTGGAACAAAATGACACACAGTGGCTTAATGAGATTGACAAAAACAATGGGGAGGGTAGAAAATAACTTATGCATCACATAACGGGGATACGACAATCCATTTTCATTTCATTTTATTTCATTTTAATTCATTTTAATTCATTTCATTGAAAAAAGTATAAATCAGGAAAATAGAGTTCGGTCAAAAAAAGTTGTTTGCATCTCTCTAATTTCTCTCAATGCATTGTCTTCTTTCTGATGAATGCATGTATTCTGGCTTGTATTAGCTGGGATCCATCTTCGTCACGCGGCTACTCATTCTTCATTAACTCATCTTCACAAAAAGACAAGGAATCAGAGAAAGGTTGGAAATTTTCCCGCCCGCTAATTTAACTCGGTTTCGCCAAGCTGCTGGCCCGCCTCCGTGGTCTAGTTGTTAAGGCATTGGCGTTCAGAGCCAAGGACCCGGGCTCGATTCCCGGTGAAGGCATTTTTAAACCTTTGATGATTCAGAATGTATGACAGCTCTGAGGGACCTTGAGTGAAGCTACATCTCCACATCTATTATTCTCTCACTGTCATTTCTTTCACAAAATATATATAGATAGAGGGAGAGTTTGCATTATGTCGCTCTTATTAGGAGATTACATTGCAAAGAACAATTCGCTATCCCTTCTTGGTTTAAGGGTGTTAACAGCTCGTTAAATAGATTTGACGTAATGGAGGAATTTGTATCATTATATTTGAAAAAGCGGTAATAATAATAATTACCACTTTTATATTTTTTTATAAGGCGTTGAACCTAAAATGTCTAAGCGCTCTACAGTAATGCATCATTAATTACACTTGCCTTACGAGAGCGGATGCAATGTGCACTGCGTTTCAAGGAAAGAATTCCCGCCAGGTATCCCTTTACCCATTGGCGGCGGAGCAGAGGATTATCTTTTGTGTTTGGGGGGAACGCAACAATACGCGTCCCCCCCCCCCCCAACACAAAAGCTAATCCTCTGCTCCGCCGCCAATGCCTTTACCTCACCTGGGTTGAGTGCATTAAATTGTAGATCAATTTCTTGCTGAAGAAAATTATGCCAAAATCCGGAAACTAATCCACTGGGCCACAACGCTAAAAACATGATAGAGCTGGCAACTATGAAATCCACTTTATAAATATTATTATCCCTTTCGTTGTAGGCCCTACAGAATATAGGCAGAGTAGATCTGAGTATATGACCAAGGTGACCATACATCGGATATACGTTTTGATAAATAAATCAAAACCCAAAGGTAACCTCTTCTCTACGAGCAATGTGTGAAGAAAATCAACGGCTCCATAAAATATTCAAACAACCAGGACTGGTTTACAAATTACCGGTACCTCGATACAGTTCTGTCTTCTTTTCATGTTAGAGCGGCGTGAAAGCAACGAATTTCTCAATTTTGACTCTACTCGTAATAAAACCATGAATATATACAATCATATCATCGTCAGTGCAAATTTTACAATCTGATGTAATAAAATGGAATGTGATGTTAGATTGAAATGTAATTATGATGCTGGTGACGTAACAGCATTAAACAGGAGAGCGTTTCATCAACATTTTCATCCGACAAGTTGTCAGATCTGACATCTTTCCCTGATTTTGATTGGCTGAGAGGCATTGTTCCTATGGTAATTGTCGGATAAAATGAGATTTGTTGGATAAAACGTCAGACAAGTCATTTCATGAAACGCCCCCAACCCATGGGCACTGCATTAACAAATAAAATTGCTATAGGCCTACTACAGCCCTGGCCCTGTCTAGTGTCAAAATGATCAAAGAACAAACTAATTTCATGCAAGAATCCTATGCTATACAGCATGTCTTGTATTATCCAATGTTGACCTTCGTTTAATTTATTCAAATTCATAATTCATTCAGTAAATATAATATCTAGCACAGCAACTAATCCTCAGTGTAAATTAAGTGCTAAAACCACTGATGCAAAGTTCAATAGCGGTTATATACGTTTGGCCGCTTACAATAACAAAATTGTTCTCATAAAGAACAAAAAAACGGTCTGAATGTAAATGTCAAGCGTTAACGTCAATTTGATTAAGCTCCTTCGTCCAAAGAAACATATCCAAAACACATAATACGGGAACGTAACAGGAAATAAGCATATTTTGAAAATTGATTTTCAGGGTATTTTGGGTGGTTAAAGAAGACTTTGAGACGAGGAGTGTATTCTAAACATTTCTTCATCGATCCAATCACTTGATGATGGTGAGTATGATTGAAACACACGTCTTCGTAATTGGAAAAACGTGATGTTCGACGACATGATAAAATATTAAACTAGCAAAGAAGATAGATGCATCATTGAATTCTGATTGAAAATTCCATCGAGTTAAGGTTACTACCATCATCTATCTCATGTGTTTGATGAAGGTCATGGAGAGGAAGAAAATTTATGTATTTTATTTATCGGAAATTTTCGAGGGCTGTAATGAGTTGACATCCTTTTGAAAAACACGGATCATTGCCCGATAAAGCTTTACGCACGAGGAAATACACTAGCTGCGCGGCAGATTTAACAATTGTGCTATCATGGTTTATTACTCTAATAAGAGTAAGTGATGAGCCTTTTAGATTAACTATGTAATCATAATTCTCAAAAAGTGCAACAGAGACCACTTAAGTGTCTCACACATGTCCTCTTACTCTCTTTTATTCTCACACACTGAAAATGCCCTAACTTGGGGGAAGGGCACCGGGGCAGCCCCCCCCCAAAAAAAAAAAAATGGATGAGGAGAGATATAGTATTGTAGGAAAATAAAAACCAAATAGATAGAAATGAAAACTTTGTGAAACATACTATCATTTGCTTCGGTCTATATAATTATGTTTTTCCTAATTGCATTTCTAGCCCATTTACTATGCCATTTATTGTTTGCAAACACGTTCCTTTTCATTAATGCGAATGCAGAATTTTGACTAGAGTAGATAAACTTGCTACAAATCGCTTTCTTTCTATCAGAAATTCATGGAAATCCAAATTTTCGCTCTTCTCCTACAAGGTGTCATTATCCTTGAACAAACTCCTTTTCTGTCTACCTACCTAGTTTCTTTAACAATCATTTTCCTTGATCAAGTTTGCCATGTAAGAGCTGTCCGGGGGACCGTTTCGTGAAAGATGTCAGCACTGACAAGATGTCTTTCTCCGACAGTTACCATAGTAACAGTCAGAGGCCAGAGCTTCTCAGCCAATCAAATGCAAGGATTTCACTGAAATAGTCAGCACTGACAATTTAGTCAGCGCCGACAACTTTCATGAAACACCCCCAGGTGTTGGTGTTTTAAAAGACTCAACACCACCGTCCCCATCAAAAAGGGTATAGCATTATTTTGATAACATTAACCAAAAAAAAATAATTACAGTACATCACATTTTCATGCAGGTTAATGATATAAGTCTTAATATTCTCTCCAAAAATACATAATATTAATAATATCCAGATTTCAGTTCCGTTCGTCAAAATATTTCAGCATGCTTCGTTTTCGCATTATCATTTTCAGTGAGATACTCGTTCTATTCATGAATGCATTCAAACTCTCTCAGTTGCAGGTCAGTAAATCAAACAATTTCAGCTTGCGCTCCCATTATACTCGGCAAACAAAATGACAAAACAAAATAATATGCGATTATGTCGTGGCTTTATTCAATAGAGATGAACACTTTTCCGAATCTGGTGTCACAATCACATAAGTATAAAACATGGATATGAATACCTCTGATTAGAGACTTACATTCATGTATGTCTGGAACCAACCGATAGCCTTGGTTTAGCTCCCCGAAGGGGGGTTAAACCCCCGGCTAGAAGGCCCCCCTCCCAGAAAATTCAACGTTAAATTTCACGGCTGCTTTCCCACTGGTTCTCTGCTAGCCGGACAGGAATACCAGCACAGCTATTAACTACATGTATGAGCTATCGGCAAATCGGTGGATTACAGATGGCATACTTATATCATATAATATACATATATATACCAGCCTTCCCGCATGAGAACTTGGGTGAGGCAAAAATTTCACGAAAAATATAAATGTATACAGAATACCAGCCTCCCCGCCTATGAGATCAGGTGAGGCCTAAACTGAAAGTTCGAGCGTGACACCCTTACATTCAAATTACAATTGCGTTCCTAAAGTACTATGTAAAGTTATAAATAAATCCCCTTCGTCTAGGTACCGAATGAGGACCCGATTCAATATGAAATATTAATCAACGTACATGGCATCAAAGTGGAAAATCTAATAACTAGAGGCTAAAATATCATTCACTGCTTTACACACCTTGCAAAAGTGACCATTGTGGATTAAAGAACATATGCCATGCCAATAATATGAGAACTCAATTCATGTGAATTACCAAAATATAACGAACACCCAGTCCCAAAAACGGGTAAGGGCGAAAACCCACCTGACCACAGACCAAAATAGATCAGAAGGATAAAATTCCCTTACGGCCCACATTTCTAAATACACGACGATCTTTATATTGTTTTGATGTGCGACCAGGCAAACTGCCCCCGGATTTGAATTCGTGTTTCGTTATATAAATCAACATTAAATTCATATAAGTAAAATAATTCAAATGTCCATATATTAAATAACAATTCCAGATCCGTTATTCCATTCATAACGAGCTATACACTCCAATAAAACACAAATCAACTCTGAATGATACCTAGAGTATCTTCATTCTCGACCTTCCCCATTGCATGTGTTTAAACAACATTCCAACGTTGTTTGACCCAAACGTAACATTTACATGGATGGTTGTTGGGGAGGAGGTGGGAAAATTACAAGCGAATATTTTGGACGTTCATCTCCGTTGAAAGCCAAGACTAAAATGAAGGATTTTTCGCGCCTTCACCTAGGCGCGCGCGCCAAAATATCGCGCTCCTTGCGCCCAGTATAAATTATTGTCAATGGGCGCATAAACAATACCGTCTGGCGCGCCATTGTGACGTATCACCTCGTCAACCGCGCCATTCCAAATTACAAACACCTTCATGACCTGGCTTTGTTCGCCGACCTATAAATCATTTTAAATCGCCGAGTCGTCTTTAAAATACATTATACTCGGCAAACAAAATGACAAAACAAAATAATATGCGATTATGTCGTGGCTTTATTCAATAGAGATGAACACTTTTCCGAATCTGGTGTCACAATCACATAAGTATAAAACATGGATATGAATACCTCTGATTAGAGACTTACATTCATGTATGTCTGGAACCAACCGATAGCCTTGGTTTAGCTCCCCGAAGGGGGGTTAAACCCCCGGCTAGAAGGCCCCCCTCCCAGAAAATTCAACGTTAAATTTCACGGCTGCTTTCCCACTGGTTCTCTGCTAGCCGGACAGGAATACCAGCACAGCTATTAACTACATGTATGAGCTATCGGCAAATCGGTGGATTACAGATGGCATACTTATATCATATAATATACATATATATACCAGCCTTCCCGCATGAGAACTTGGGTGAGGCAAAAATTTCACGAAAAATATAAATGTATACAGAATACCAGCCTCCCCGCCTATGAGATCAGGTGAGGCCTAAACTGAAAGTTCGAGCGTGACACCCTTACATTCAAATTACAATTGCGTTCCTAAAGTACTATGTAAAGTTATAAATAAATCCCCTTCGTCTAGGTACCGAATGAGGACCCGATTCAATATGAAATATTAATCAACGTACATGGCATCAAAGTGGAAAATCTAATAACTAGAGGCTAAAATATCATTCACTGCTTTACACACCTTGCAAAAGTGACCATTGTGGATTAAATAACATATTCCATGCCAATATATCTTATGACATCAGTGTTTAGGCGCATAATTTGACAAATTACCGCCAAACGAGAATATATTTTATATATATGATCGGCCGCCAAAACACTTCATTTATTTTAAGCCTTCGTTCATAATTTACCCCAGTTTTGTGTTAGCTGGCCAAGCTAAATCAGTTATGCATAACAGGCCTCCAAGCCCTCCATCAATAAATTTAAATGAATCAAAATTATACATCTTTTTACAGCCCTTGACGTCGCTGTCTTCCATGACACAATTACCTGAAGGCTTGCATTCTTTGCCTCTATACCTGCTTTCTACCCATGACCAACATACCAGCCCCCTTTTAAACCAGCATGAAATGACATTTAAAAACCAGATAGAAATATTCAATTCAAGTATATGAAGAAATATCCATCTCAAGTTTAATGAGAGCATGGAAAACACTTCTACATGTATGTATTCAGTTGTTGGAAACAATCTCCCAATAGAAATACAATAAACATAAACCGTGTCAGAACTTCCTTCACAATTAAAATCTGATTACCATGCACAAAACTAAACAAAACATATGAAGGAAGACAAGATAATATGCAACTTTAAGTTTCATGGTTTTGATACAAACCTATTG
This sequence comes from Lytechinus pictus, assembly GCF_037042905.1. Taxonomy (NCBI): domain Eukaryota; kingdom Metazoa; phylum Echinodermata; class Echinoidea; order Temnopleuroida; family Toxopneustidae; genus Lytechinus; species Lytechinus pictus. Next base: position 22,114,223 of record NC_087247.1, read on the forward strand.
CAAGCTTCAAAATTGAAATTCATTGCATCACTAATTTTTGATAAGTTATCAATGGTGGCCGAACGCCATCGGTTTGACCTTATAATTAACAAATACTAGCATCCCAACATTGCTAAACTAGCAATGCATGCCGCACTGAGGTACTGCCTCTTTCTTGTTTCCCCATTTGCCATAAATTTATAACAGTGCATGATTTAACCCTATGCACACAAATAATTCAATTGTGGACAATCGATCAATAAAATCCAACCACGGCATTTAGCTAGTCACCTCACACTTAATTCCAACAAATACATATCATACCATTCCTGAGTTATAATTTTTTTTTTTTTTTTTTTTTTTTTTTTTTTTTTTTTTTTTTTTTTTTTTTTTTTTTTTTTTAAATGTATTTTGTATACTGTTCTGTTGGAAATGAGATAAATTAAAATCTGAAACTGAAAACTTGAGTAACATCCACAGAATAACCCCATTGGATAATGGGGTATAACCATGATATTACTGAAGGCACTAAAACTAATTTGATGGCCGAACGCCATCAGTTTGACCATATAGTTAACACATAGTAGCATCCCAACATTGCTAAACCAGCAATGCATGCCGCACTGAGGTACTGCCATTTTCTTGTTGCCCCATTTGCCATTTATAACAGTGCATGATTTAACCCTATGCACAAATATAATTCAATCGCAGACAATCGATCAATTAAATCCAACCACAGCATTTAGTTAGTTACCTCACACTTAATTCCAACAAATACATAATTATACCCTTCCTGTGTTATAATGGATTTAGTAAATTGTTATGTTGAAATGAGATAAAATAAAAACTGAAAGCTTGCGTAACATCCACAGAATAACCCCATATAACCCATGGAGTATAATCATGATAATTGAAGGCACTAAAACTAAATTGAATATGAAACCTTCCCGATCAGGACTATTCGGTTAGAGCTACACTCCTCAATTAAATATGCTGTTAAACTAAGAACCAGTTAACATAAACTGGAATTTTACCCGGGATGAATCATTTCGATAATGTTTTCACATATCAACGTAAAACATGACTGCCTTTTTATTGTTTAATCATCCTCACCACATCCATGAAATAATTATTTATTTCAAAAATTAAATAACATCCGAACGAGTAGTCCTTCAAACGATAATGAATAAAATTTGAAGTGCCCTATACATTGATACATTCATATATGCTTATCCTGAATAATATGTTCCATTCTTGTTGGCAAAAGCATACGTACAAAGGGCTTTCTTCATATGTTCCACATGTTCAAGTTCCAATCCCATCCAAGTGAACAATATGGGGGACCTCATTAAAAGTCTGAAACTGAAAGCATGTCGAATTCATCCTCATATTATATGAACTCATCATTCAAGACAGCCCACTGTATCATGATGTTTCAAATATGATCTTTCCCTGTTGCTTGAAGGCTAAAATGTTTGTTCACCAGTTTTTTGACTGAAGAAAAACCTCTATTCCTTGAATACGTGTTAAAACCACCTTGTCGGTAAATTAGTTCTATGAAGATGAAGACGTTGACCACTGCTCCAATTAGTGTCATTGCTGGCAGCAATACCCAGTCAGTTCTATTTATTATAAGAGCGTATTAACGCCCCAAATGACATCCTTTACTATGGACTCTAAGCTAACTGGTCAGGAAATAGATCCAACCAAAGAGCAACTCTTTGGCAGCCAGACTTGGAGCGTTCTAGATCATACTATACAGTAGTAGGTCTAATTGTCATCAGACTTTCCTGTCAGCCTACTTTGCCTCGCAGTAGCCCACTTGAATCCCTTTCATCCAAGGATCCGGCACTGCAAAAGAAAAGAAGAAAAAAGCCTGGGCAGAACACCAAATTCTATATCTAGAAACATTTCTTCATCTACTGCAAACACACAAGCACTAGTGAAAATCCTATTAAATAATTTGGAAGATTACAATCCTCACCAGTATTGGGGGGGGGGGGGGGCTCAATTGAACCCCCTAAATGCCTATGGGGTTGTACCATTTATTCAGAAACAACTTGTAAAATATATATATCCTTCGCCCTCTTTATCGTAGCCTGCAATATAAGCGTACTTAAATTTTGAGCTTTATACGAAACGAGCAGCTTCCCGAAACATCTGAAACCGCCTTCACAGAGTAATCATTAGTCCCGCTCCTTATGTTTCATTTATAACTGCTATTTTCCAATTCCTTACATTATAACCCCAACCAGCGATGCAATATCATCTGCATATATGTGCGTGTTGCAACTTCGACAATATTTCAAAACCAGACTCAATAAGCTTCAAATAATCTGTTTAATTGTAGACTATAACTTCTCTTATCATTTTTATTATTTGTTATTCTTATTTCAGTATTCGGTTTTACCTCTAGACCACTGCAGACATAATCAAGCCAAATTACTGCATCCAGCCCATTATATACATTTTCATAATCAACAGGCCACCAACACGAATATTTCACACGCTGTCCAATTCCAAGAAGAAGATATACTTTTTGGAACCTGGTTTCTGATTGAGCAATCGGTAAATTTCGTTTGATTGGCTAGTATACCTATATGGCTTATTGCATTATTAAGGCATCCGTATATTGTGTCCCCCGAAGCAACAAAGGGAAATGACAGTATGGTACAAGATTTCAGACACTTTCCAACACAGGCCCATGTCAATCGACTACATCAATTTCCACTGAATGCCTTCAAGGAATTAGCTCATAATTATAAGCTCATCATCATTATTTATTATTTTATTTGCCGCCTTGATCATGTATACCGGTACCAAATCTATAATATATTATCATTATTTTGAATGATACTATCGATATTATCTCAGCTCAAATCAGTGACCAGTCAAATAGGCCTATTTGATATATATATATTGAACCATGAGGTGTAAGGTTCAATTCTGAAGCGCTTTGAGCGGTTAGAGGTTGATAAAGCGTTAAACAAGTAATTCAATTCCAATAGGGCCTAAGCATTTATATTCTTTTATTTCCACAAGTTATAAACCATACAAATTCATAAAAAATCAAGGTATCTTTTTAGGAGGCCCATACTACTAGTATTATAACAACTGCTCGTTGAACCCCTTGACTTCAATTCCAAGCTAATTCGAAATTACATCCGATTTAATATTATGTGCATGGTAAGTTTACTTTTACCTGTACCATGTTTCCTCGAAACTTCGAGCTCACAGTTCTACCAAGCATCGGCATTTAATTCATGCAAAGTGAATTCCCAAAATCAACCTCCTTTCAAGGCGTACATGTTTAAACAGAACTGCTTGGTGCAAGTGGAGGTATTTATATTTATAATGATTATCAAAGTGTATTATTACAAAATGCTAATCACACAATCATAATGATAAGCATCATCTGCTACTTTCCAAAATAATGACTGATTCAACAATAACATTTGAAAGCTGAGTAGAATCTATAATTATTACCACTACCGGTCTATCCACATAATTTTGCGACCAAGAACACAGCTCTCGCTGGCCCATAATCCAGAAAATGTCAGAGGTCAAATACTACTTTTACTTTTATAGTAGGCATAGCACAGCGTATGCGCACACAGTCTGCTTGAAATGCTAAATTCATCCATTCCTGCGTGAACATAATTTTTGTTACTTTTTAAAACATTCCTGTGAGTTTAAAAATAAGTATATAGTTTTAATTTCTTTACCTCCATTTTTATTGTATTGTCAATATGCTCTGTCTCGCTTCTCACCTTTTTTCATGAAGAATTCATATTTCTAATCAATATTTAACTCCAAGCACACCGCCGGTACTTGGGGGGAAATGACGCGTGGCGCTTAACTTCGCGTATTTTTGAAAACGCCCTGAAAATGACTAAAAACATCCCCTCAGAAAAATCAACGATCCTCACATGTTACACTCTAAATATGTGCATGAAATTTCCATATAAGGATATCGTGACCTTTCCGATCATGACCCTGTATTCTGCTTCCGTGGAAACCAATTTATGGTCACACCGCAGGCGATTTTACCGTGTGGCTTGGATTCTTCATATCTCCGGTATTCAAGTGTATTTCCGAAGAGTGAAGTACTTGTTGTAAAGGTTAGGAGTTACATTTTTTAGGGATGATATTATTTTGTCCTGAAAATGAGTGTAACTAGCAAGGAAATGGCTTTGAATTGAGCAAACCAAATTTTGGTTCACGATTTCGAGGTACTACGCGCTTGACTTCAATCATGGCATCCGCTGACTTCAGCGCAGAACATACACGAATACTCCAACTCACCGGATGGACTGCCGATGAAATTCACTCTCTTGTACACGAACGGAAATGTCCTGGTGAGTAGATTTGTGCCGATTACGTATTCTTAATACCCGATTGATTGGATTTTTATTATGAAATGATGTGAAATGGTTGTGATTGTGACATGAAATGTGAAAAATATCGATCTTTTTCAAATATCTAATGAACAATTTTGCCGTGATTGTGCAGAGGGAGTGCGCGCAAAATTGCACAGCCATTTCTCCAGTCGACCGGCCACATTCGCCGACCGAATTTTTCTTTTCTGCGCATGCGCAGTTTAAGGTATGGATATTCCATTGCCTCTCTCCCTCCCTCTGGAACGACTGTTTTCATTTTCCTCGTACGTTTTTCAAATCAATAGTTGTGTGATGTCAGGCAATTCAAGAAATTAGACTTGAAAGTCAAATTTGTCACTTTTAATTAATTGTTTGGTCATATTTACTGAATTATTTTGTCTCAATTGTGCCCATAACCAATTCTTTTCCTTTATTAATTAATTTTTTTTTAGGGGGGAGGGGGAGGGGGTGGGGGCCTCAAAGAGACATAATTACAAAAGAAACAAATTATACTTTCAAATGGGCTTTAAAAATTATTATAAGCTAATAATTATTTCTCATTCTCAGAATTTCTTTATACCATTGCTGTGAATAACACATCCTTCCCCTATCAATTTTAAAACCCTTTCTCTGTTTAGTGCCCGTTCATAATTATTTTTTTTTTAATTCATTGACAAAGAATTGTGGCCCCCCCCCCCCCTGCCCAATTTTTTTTTTTTTTTTTTTTTTTTTTTTTTTAAGAAACACATATATTGGTTCAGTCCTAATATTTGTTTTGGTCTACAGTATGTGCATTTATTTTCAAGTTTCACATTATTTTTATTTTATAAATCCAGACTTTCCCTCTTAAATTAGCAAATATTATCCTTTTATTTAAGGTAGCAAACACTTTTTAACACTTTTTAATGTCAATAATTAAAGTTTAGATCAATAATTGATTGATATTTTTTTTCAATTATTTGAGTAAATATAGTAATTAGTATGCCGTTGATTTTAAATCACTCAGGCAAAGAACCTACATTGACATTTTTTTTTTCTTCTTCCTTTTCTTTTAATTACAGATCACTGGTGGGAGGACCCAAGGCCTACTTTTGGCTTAATGGAAATCATCAGAAAATGTGTTGATGACACTGAGAGCTTGAGCTTCCGGAAAGACTTTGTTAATATTTTGAAGAGCATGGGCATCAAAGAACCTAACTGCACATTACCTGGAATCCTGTCCAAAGTGAAACGCAGTGCTTTAAAAGCAATCAGTGCTGATAACTTAGAATCCCTATGTGAAGAATATACAGACTTGTCTGGGTCTAATCGTGTTATTGGTTCAGCATGTCAGCAATTGGGAATTACTCCTGGTTTGTTGAAAGAAGGATGCAGTAATTTACAAGGAGATATCTCAAATGGAATCATTGTAGAGCTATTTCATTATCGTAGAAATAAATTTCGTTTTTACTCAATGTAATTGCATTTATTGCATGAATCCACCAATTACAATTATGTTCAGGGAATAACACTAATGTACAAATTATTTTTACTCAGTACATGTTTATAGCTGCTCTTTTTGTAGTAAATCAAGATTACTTCATCTTTTGCAATACATAAAAACATTGAATTGTAATATTTCCTGCCATATTGAGACACTAGTTTGTGGTACATATAATATGAATGTCTTTCAAAATTTTGTACCAGTCCACCAATTAATTTTTTACTCTTACACTTTATACAAACCTGCAATCAAAAATCTACCAGGCAGATTTTGGAAAATTCTAATGAAACAGCATCTGTTATATTATTGTTGTGCTAAAAAAAAAACTCAAGTTCAATGAATGAGGTAGAATATCTTATGCAGACTGTCCAATGGCTTTTACTATGCCTTGAATGCCCTCTTATCCCTTCTCATCAGGTTGTCCGCTCATTTGTGTCTGGCTGCAGTTTCCCCTTTCTCGATTTGATTCCCTTGGCTGTTGCTCATTGTCCTTGTCATGACCTACTTGAAATGGGATGAAGATTACAGTTATTTTTTGTTAAATTGTTTGAAGTCAGAATTCATAGAAATGTATTAAACATCAATGTTATTAAAAATTCAATTTATTATGCTAAAATTGGGAATATATTAAAATATCTAATGAAACAGCATCTGTAATATTATTGTGATACTTGAAAGAAAACTCAAATACCAGCCTGGATTGACTTGTGCAGCAACTGATCATTCAATTTCAGAACTGCCAAGAACAGATATGTGCTGTCTTTGGCATGTTAATAATAATATCCTCTTTCATTAAGGTTATCTGTCCAGTGCTGTTCTTAAACTCATTTTCAGCACTGTATAGGTAAAAGATAAGTGTTGTGAAATCATAAAGTTTATCAACCTTGTATAACCCATATGAAAGAGACAATTTGTAGGATGGTTTGATTGTTGCCGATGAATCTTTGATGAATTATGTATTAATAATTATGCATAAATTAGCTAATTTGCATAATAAATGAGCTAATTTGCATATTTGTCAAATAAGATTGTACAAAAGTGGTGAAAATTAAAGGTCTTAGTGCAAGAAAACATCTTGCCAAGTTTCATTGCGTGAAACCTAATATAACTGGAGATATTGCATTTACGCATATTAATTAGCTCTCATTTGCATATTTTGAAGGTTTTTCTGTGGTTGCGGATGGGTGATTTTGAATTAATAGGTCCCACTCTGACGACTATAATTCAGCAGTAACTTACTCATGTGATCCCGTTTTTGCAGACTGTGTAGAACACAAGTGCTATAGCTATGTTTAATTGTTTTTAGACACTATATAATCATATTTTTCATGTGACAGATACTTGAATTTGCCCAAAAACGCATTTTTTGCCTTTTTAGGGCGATTTTGATGATTTCCGGCAGGTTTTTACCCTTTTTCCGATAACTTAAATCGACCATAACTTTACCAAACATTGGTCAATTTACATGAAGTTGGTATCAAAATAAAGCTCTCACAAAGCTCTATAAGACAGAATGGATTTTGAATGGATATTAGCTAGTTTTAATTTTTGTGTGCTATCCCTATTTATAGGCCAAACTGAACCATCTGATAATAGGGTCTATCCCCAAACAGACATGTAAAACCGCGTCTACTGTAAGTAGATCTAACGTTAGGCCGAGCCTAGTTTCACTCTGTGGTGTCACCATGCACTGCTGCAGTGCAGTAGACTACCGGTACTTGTAAATTTATAACAAAGTGACATTTCCCACTCAATTATTTATCAATAATACCGAAAAAATTGAACTTTTCGCCAATCACTAGTAGACCCTCTATTATTCTCACAATTTTTTATAAACGGTGGCTCAAAATTAATCATGGTATTAAATAGATCTTAGCCTAGACCATAACTAGGCCTAAGTTAAAATCAGCTGTTAGTGTTACTGTTAGCACCAATATAGACTACAATTTCCTTTTGATTTTCCATCGTATAGGCCTATACATATTATCGATACTAGCCGAAATTTTAGAACCGCAATGTTGGCATTCACTGGGCCAAATCCAAACCACCGGCTTCGAAATTGTATATTACAACCGTATTAACCATAGGCCTAGATCTAGTCATGCAGATGCAATACTAGTATTACTACTAGGCTAGGGCCTACGCCTACGCTACGGTAACCAACGTTAAAATTGTTGAACTCATTCTCAAAACCTCCAATCTCCCTCATGACACACCTGGTTGATGGTTCAGACACCAAAACAAGTAGTCAAGTAGGACCAGGTCTAGGCCAGGCTAGGCCTGTGCTTGAATTTTGAAGCTGACCCCTCCCTTTTCCATCATGATCGTAATTAAAACACTTGGACCAAGTTTAAAATTAATTCCAGGCCAAGTCCAAGTTATGTCTAGCCTAGGATCTATGGCTTGACATTTGACCTACATGTAAATCCCCAATTGCGTTAGCAAGCCAAATGGCAAATGCCCCCCCCCCCCCGTTTGCCTGACTACATTAACTAGGCCCTAGGCATTTGATTTGCCTAGCAGTAGCACAAACATGGGAATGGGATCTTCGCGTGCTAACGTAAAAACCGGGGGGGGGGGGTATTGAAGGGCCATGAAATTGAAAGAGATTTATGTCAGACTCAGAGCGTAACTAATCGACTTCTGACCAATAAAACTTTAAAAGAACATGATTTTTTTTTTTTTTTTTTTTTTTTTTTTTTTTTTTTTTTTTTTTCAAAATCTCAGTCAGACTAGGATCTAGACAGGCCTACCTGCGCTAGTCTAAAGAAAGCTCCAAAAGTTATAAATCACCCCGATACTAGAAGTACTACTTGTACTAGCAGTAGCACTGTACTCTGTAGCAGGCCTCGATCATTCAACAAGCCTAACTTATTAACTAACATTTTTATAGGCTTAAGTTAGGCCTAGGGCTAGGCCCTAGGCCTTGGCCCACTACTAGTACTAGTACATGTACTATTACTAACACTAATCCAGACTGAGTCTAGCCTAGAATAGATCTAGATCTATTCCTGCTTCCGTACTCACCGGATAGGCTAGGTCTTGCAGAGACTTGAACTTGTATATTGTCTGGTACCGACCCCGTCCCGTCTGCTAATCCAGACCGTTGCCTCGATCGGCTCAGCCAGCCCACCTGCTTCACATCATCATAGTCGGGAGCTAGTACCGGTAGTAGTAGGACCTCTGACTAACGTAACATTCAATACTCATAATCATGATGAATCCCAGTCGACCGTATGTCGTTGAACGGAATTCCATCTAGCAGCTCGAGTCAATTTCTCATCGTTGCTGAAACCAAAAAGTTCTTGGACCCAGCCGATCTGCTACTGCTAGTGTTATAGCGACAACACGTTGCGTAGCTCCTCGTACCGTCGTATAATTATAAAACTCGGTTCAAAGCAGACGGTTAATCGTTAGGCCAGGCAAGAAATAGAGAATCCTCAAGTAATTCGGACAGCATTTACAGCTGCATTAAGCAAAATTAAGATGATTCCCGATCGATGACGGTTTCAACAAAAATTCTTGTAGATCTCGTTGTACTTTGTAGATTACGACGTCTCGAAAAACGGAAGGTCGTAAGAAAAATTACAAGCGAATATTTTGGACGTTCATCTCCGTTGAAAGCCAAGACTAAAATGAAGGATTTTTCGCGCCTTCACCTAGGCGCGCGCGCCAAAATATCGCGCTCCTTGCGCCCAGTATAAATTATTGTCAATGGGCGCATAAACAATACCGTCTGGCGCGCCATTGTGACGTATCACCTCGTCAACCGCGCCATTCCAAATTACAAACACCTTCATGACCTGGCTTTGTTCGCCGACCTATAAATCATTTTAAATCGCCGAGTCGTCTTTAAAATACATTATGCTTCGTATTTATGTGTACAATGAAAGTGCTTACAATGGCTCTTTTACAGGTCAGTATCATAAAAGATTTGACTCGCGCTTCGCGCTTGCATGTTTTGATTAGGCCTCAATTTAATAGGGCGGGAGAAAAACTCTCCTAGATTCTTAAATTCACCTATTGGTGTATTTTTCGTAGGTCTAAGGAAAGAAAGAACATTATCAGCATCGATGATATTCTTAAAGGAGATTATTTTCATATACTTATTTATACATTGAAAGAGGATGGCAAATGAGTGGAATAATATATACAGACCTGGTGCAAGTCAACCCAAAATTCACATTATGAGACTTTCTTTAATGACTGATAATGTATTTCACTGCATGTTTCGCCTTAATCGTAAATAATAGAGAGCTAGTTTTTCCCCCATAGCATCAACTCGGCCCACGCACTTTGCCTAAATTATCTTTGTCACTAACTTAATCGGAGAGTCTTTAAAGAGTTTTTCCACACGTTTTGGACAGGATTATCGAAGTCATTTTTTGGATTACACCACTCCCCCTCCTTCTTTCGATGACATTTCAGGACCTTTAAATATATTAACGGTGTCATAGTAAAGAACGATTATCGTTGATCCTTTTTATTCTTACAGATAATTTAAAAGAAATTGTGCGAATCCATTAATATGAACTTCTCCCCAGATGAAGTAACGATAAAAAGAAAGGCTTATTTTTTCTGAAGAGAGCAAAACATATTTAATTAATATCACCTAGTTTAAAAAAAAGCAAGAATCAAAATATAAAAAGAATAAAGCGATGGTATTTTGCTTACAAAATGATCGAACATTAATGCGTATACCGTTCAACAAAAAATACAGAAGTCATGTTGTTGAGATGTTCATGCTATCATGTCCTGGAAAAAAAATTATAGTCCATGAATTGATGTTCCATGGTTTTGCGTTGATTAAATCGATTAGAGTCGATCTTGATCCTTTATTATTCCATACCCCTTCCCTACCCCCCCCTCTCTCTCTCTCTATTTCTCCCCCTTCCCCGACCCTCCATCTTCTATCTCTATCGCTGTAAGTCTCTACCCCCTCTCATACTCTCACTCACTCTATTTCTATTGTGCACTAGCGTCACCCATCCTTCGCCCCTATACCATGGAGCATGCCCCTACCTAAGGCTTGCTACTGTCTGAGGACCCCTCTTGACACAAGAACCCTCGACAGAGCATCCCTTTGGGGCTCCATGGCCACAAGCCCTGTGTATTCCGACTCCGTGAGAGCGCATCCCTGCATGGTCGAATAAAGGCCGAGGTGAAAACACCGTAACCAACATATGGATTCATATACTGCTATACACTAGATATCGTTAATAAAATTAGTCATTGAATATACAGGGCTTTTTTCTGCATCTCAATCTTTCTTTCGTATTTTCTTCCTTACATTATCTTTGGAATTGCATTATGACGGTGATGTTCTTTTCTTTTTTAATTTTGTTTGCGTATTTCAGGTAGCCCCTCTCTTTCCTTCTCTAACCCCCCCCCTCTCTCTCTCTCTCTCTGTCACACACACACCCACACCCTCTCTCCCATCAAATCGATATCGACATTTTGTTTTATTGTTGCTTTTGTTAATGCTTTTTTGACAGATGAATTGATGTAAAATTATGTAGACCACACTGCAAAAACTCCGGTGTTGATTTAACACCAACCCGGAATCAATATATGTCCACACCAGCGAAGTGTTAAACAACACCAGTTTCGTTTTGGTATAACACCAGATAGTTGTTTATACAACACCAATTAGTATTAAAAAAGGAACGGTTTGATTCCAAACTGGTGTTGTTTCAATACTTCTCTGGTGTGGACATATATAGATTCCGGGCTGGTGTTAAATCAACACCAGAGTTTTTGCAGTGCACCAGACGTGGAGATGTTTATTCAATTCAACATTCATTCAATTATAATCAGCCATTGTGAATATTCCCTTTTTGCCCTCAAACCAAAGATCGTTGACAGAAAAAGCCCTTGAAGAAAAACAAAATAGAATTCGTCGTCGTCTCATAATTATGTGTCTAATCTTTAATGACGCGTCTACTGTAATCATATATTGTATTTCAATGTTTCAGATGACAGTCAAAAGCGAATTCTACTTTCAGCTAACTGAAAAAAATAAAGATAACTTCAAATGATTAGATTTTTTTCTTTAATTAAAGGATTGTTAAAAATTAAATATAAAATATGAAAATATCAAGAGACGCCATATATCATTTTTGTTCATACACATTGAGCATCGGCTCAACAGCCGACGGCAAAAAATATTTTATATAATCAATATTCATGACAAAGTACAATGTCAGATAGTGTCCATGGCTTAGTGACTTATATAATTACAATCAATATCTCTTTTGTTTCTTATTTTTTATCTCTCTCATGTTTTCCACGAATATGAATCAAAACCTTGCAATTGTAATTAGTCTAATTGGCCTCGTTTATGAATGTTCCTATCACTTTCATCCTTACAGCTTTCAGTTATTATTTTTTTAATCAGGACCTGGAAGTGATAGTGATCTATACCTGGTACTGAGCTCAAAGTCTATTTAGTGGGAGAGCCGTCAACACAATGGACGGTAAAGGCGCAGTGAGAATGTCACCGCACACATGACTGGTCCACGATCCCATTTTTAGAACAAATCGAATTTCGCTAATTTTCTGAAAATGTGAATGAAAAGAATCTTTTTATTTGAGTCTCAAAGTAATTGAAAGAATACTATATAACAATTCAAAAAGAAATAAAGACTTTATTTTGGAGTAAAGGCCAAATTAGTTTCAAATCGTAGCCAATCGTACGACTGCTATGACGTCATTACGACTAGATATCAAATTCGCTTTTATTCTTATAACGATGACAGCAGTCACAGATTTGAACATATTCGTATGACGATTTAGAACATTACACAGTAAGATATTCCATGTCCCAATCTTAAGCATAGAATTCTACTACGTTTTATTCCAATATCGGGTCGCAGACCAATCGTAAGGCGTATGGTGGTCTTACTTATAGGACCTACCAGTACTGACAGCTCTACCGACGGAGCCACGGGGAAAACGAAGCAGCAAAGGGCACTTGGAACAATTTTTTAACAGGGGTGCTGGTTTAAATTTGACAGGTAAAAAAAGGGAGATTTCGCTACCAAATAAAGGTCATTTTGCTCCAGGAGAAATTTTAAAAGCCAAAAAATTTGTTTCACTTTTCAATTTTAGTAAAAATTTCTGCTATTTAGCATATCTATCAGATTTCCAGGGGGTGCTGCCTATGGATAATAACACACGCATCACTCCCAGGTAAATCTTTGGGATGCTTCAGCACCCCAAGCACACCCGCTTTCCAGGGCCATGAAACAGAAACTCCATCCATTGTCTTCTGCGCGGCCACTACGGGTATTCAGTTGTCGCTACGGCCAAACGGACGTAGGTGAAACGAGCCGCAATCTGCTCGGACGCACCGAGAACGTAGTAGTAGTACTACTACTACTAGTAGTGGAAGTAGTAGTAGTAGTAGTAGTAGTAGTAGTAGTAGTAGTAGTAGTAGTAGTAGTGGAAGTAGTAGTAGTAGTAGTAGTAGTAGTAGTAGTAGTAGTAGTAGTAGTAATAGTATTGGTAGTAGTAGTGGTAATAGTAGTAGTAGTAGTAGTAGTAGTGGTAGTAGTAGTAGTAGTAGTAGTAGTAGTAGTAGTAGTAGTAGTAGTAGTAGTAGTGGAAGTAGTAGTAGTAATAGTAGTAGTAGTAGTAGTAGTAGTAGTAGTAGTAGTAGTAGTAGTAGTAGTAGTAGTAGTAGTAGTAATAGTAGTAGTAGTAGTAGTAGTAGTAGTAGTAGTAGTAGTAGTAGTAGTAGTTGTAGTAATATTAGTAGTAGTAGTAGTAGTATTACAACATTAAAAGCAGTATAGTAGTGGCGTTGGTGGTGGTAATAAAGGTAGCAGTCTTCTGCGCGGCCACTACGGGTATTCAGTTGTCGCTACGGCCAAACGGACGTAGGTGAAAAGAGCCGCAATCTGCTCGGACGCACCGAGAACGTAGTAGTAATATTAGTAGTAGAAGTAGAGATAGTAGTAGTAGTAGTAGTAGTAGTAGTAGTAGTAGTAGTAGTGGAAGTAGTAGTAATAGTAGTAGTAGCAGTAGTAGTAGTAGTAGTAGTAGAGTAGTAGTAGTAGTAGTAGTAGTAGTATAGTAGTAGAAGTAGTAGTAGTAGTAGTAGTAGTAGTAGTAGTAGTAGTAGTAGTAGTAGTAGTAGTAGTAGTAATAGTAGTAGTAGTAGTAGTAGTAGTAGTAGTAGTAGTAGTAGTAGCAGTACTGCTGGTGATGGTGGTGGTGGTGGTGGTAGTAATAGTAGTAGTAGTAGTAGTAGTAGTAGTAGTAGCAGTAGTAGCAGTAGTTGTTGGTTTTTTTTTTGGTCGTATAATAGTATAGTGGTGTGGTAGTATAGTGATATAGAGAAGTATAATTTTAGCATAGTATTACAATATTAAAAGCAGTGTAGTAGTGGTGATGAAGGAAGCAGTCGTAGTATATTTGTAGTAAGAAGATGCTTGAGTGAAAGGGAAGAAAAGAACTTCAAGATTCTCTCATTTTTTCCATTTAATTCATTTGGTTAATTGAATTTTGTGAAGACTTGAAAATGCTGGTTCGCTTAAATATTTTGACATTCCGATTGTCACGTATCGATTCGGATATTTCCGGGACAATAAAATCATTTGCAGCGTATAAATAATTGATGACAGCGTTCCATCGAGTCGTGATGAAAATTGAGAAGGTAGAAAATTGTAGTGGTTGTGTGAAAATCTATTATTTACGAGTATCCAACACGTAATTCGTGGGTAATCAGGTCGACATCGTTGTACAAGCAAGGAAGAAAGTTGTACGACTGGTTCAGTGTGGAGAATTTTTATGAACGTGGAATATATATTGCCATCCTGAAAAAATACATATTTTCAGATCAAAATCATTTATATCAGATACATTGACAACAAATAAGCACAAACCAATAGTTTAATGAACCATCGATTAATAAATTGCTTGATTGAATTATTAATTAAGAAATGAATGAATGATTTTTTAAGTGATCAGTTAATTGATTTAAAAAGTCAATCAATTTAAATTTCATTCATCCCGAGGTCACAAACTTGGATGTGTAAAATACGGACATGATTTCAATCCTAACAACATCTTGGTCCATTCATCATCATACTGCAACATTCTTTAAAACATAATTTTTTAATCAAATATGAGCATTCTCAACAAATTTGACATAGCTTACCTAGATGATAAGCTACCTGTGGATTGGGGCCATCTCGATGAACCTTGGGCATTGTTGTGGTCCTTTGAGGAGTGCTGATCGCCAGATATATTTACAATCCAGTTGATTCTATCTTCCACTTAGGCAAGAATTGAGTTTGTCAAGCACCACGGGTGGTAAAAAAGGTTGAAGGATCAATTCTCTTGGCAATCGATTCCTTTTCGATGATTTATATAAGGTTTATCAGTACTTTGTGCTAGATTCTATCCTCGGATTCTATCTCTTACTTTCTCCCTCCCTCTTGATATAGGAAACGGGATCACAATGGGTAATGTTTCCCCGGGTGACTTTCTCCTTCTCTTTGACAGCTGGAGATTGAACTAAAAGATGGTTGTGGTTGAGATTTGATTTGAAACCTATATCTATTACCTCCAACATCGAAATTGAATTGTAATCTTTTTTGGGAACGAACAGAATTAAATAAGGGAAATGGGGCACGGAAAAAACGCAACCGGTACACAGAAGTGAATATGATCAGTTTGGTACGTTCATGGCGGTGAAGCACAAAATAAGAGTCACCAATGGTAAAAGTAAAAGTCACAATATACCAATAAAAATTACAGGTAGAGTTTGCTGACTGCAATGAGTAAGCATATATTGTTTACGGTCGTATTTCATCCTACTGAAAACTGGCTCCGATCAAAACATCAATCCATTCAGAGAAGAATCCATAAAATTGTATTCCTTTAAATCTTGAAATCAAATCTCTTGCGCATCATGTTAATGACATTTGAATCTTCCAGCATCTGTGACTTTTTGACCGACACACCAACTTTGATTGACTTCGTCAACATCGATTTGAAATTGAATACTTTCTGAGTTTTAAATTGCTTGCTGCTAATCCCATGTAACTCCGACTGTCACCATGCATGTTCTTCCCGCCAAGACGACTCTTCCCTATTTTAAAACTTTTTCACCTGAGCCGTTAGCGCCCAAATCGTAAACAACAGGAAAGATGAACTAAGAATACTTTTCAGCATCCTCCATGAATGCAGACGATATCTGGCGCGTCTCAACTCAGAGTGTGCAGTCGCTCAGTAAAGTGATGCAAAGATGCTCGAGGTGGGGTGGAGAAAAAAAGTGCGCAACCACAGCGAGGGAAAAAGAGAGAGAAAGGAGTACATCATCTGTTGTACATCTCTTTGACGATGAAATAAGCAACCACGACACGCGAAGATAGAGAACGTCAAGTGACAGGCCTGCTGGGAATTACCGTCACCTAACAAATTTGGCAATAGTTATATTTGAGATGCAAGGCTCGAATGTATCTCTATTTTGTCCTTTTTTGTCTTGCCCTCACTATCTTCCTTTGTTTATCTGCTTATACCACCATCTACCCCCCCTCTCTCTTTCTCAATATATCTCCTTCATCACATTTCCTATACCTCATTCATCCTTTTCCCTCTCTCTTTACACATGTAAACTCCCCCATCGCCCCCGCCCCCCCCCCCCAAAAAAAAAAAAAAAAAAAAAAAAAAAAAAAAAAAAAACATCACTTCTCGAAAACCTTTCTCTTTCCTAAATAATTTCGTCCTCTTTCTTTTACTCCCCACTTATATCTTTTTCTCTTTCTTTCATCCTCATATCTCAACATATTGTCTCTATTGATTCATTCCTAGATCGTCGCCGTTTCTATTAATATTTATCCAAAGTAAATTTCAACAATCCTAATGGTTAATTTTATTCTCTCTGCTGGATGCCTTTTTCTCTGATAACAAACCTTCTCATCACGATCAGGAAATTGAAAAAACCACATGATAGCCAGTGGTATATGGTTAACAACAAGTGGAATGCCTCTGGCCGTCTCACCTGCATCACGCGATTCAATATAGCAGCAGTGCTGATTTTGAAACTACTATAACTCGCACAAGATGTTCAGTGATACTTGGTTACTCTTATTTCCACGTTTTATGAACTAGACCAATACACTTATAGAGATATGATGGCAATTCAACAAATACTCCCAACATGGCCAAAGTTCTTTGACCTTACATGACCTTTGACCTTGATCATGTGACCTGAAACTCGCACAGGATGTTCAGTGATACTTGATTACTATTATGTCCAAGTTTTATGAACTAGACCAACACACTTTCAAATTTATGGCTGTAATTCAACAAATACCCCAATTTGGCCAAAGTTCATTGACCCTAAATGACCTTTGACCTTGATCATGTGACCTGAAACTTGCACAGGATGTTCAGTAATACTTGATTATTATTATGTCCAAGTTTCATGAATCAGATCCATAAACTTTCAAAGTTATGATGGTAATTCAACAGATACCCCCAATTCGGCCAAAGTTCATTGACCCTAAATGACCTTTGACCTTGGTCATGTGATGTGAAACTCAAGCAGGATGTTCAGTGATACTTGATTAACCTTATGTATAAGTTTCATGAACTAGGTCCATATATTTTCTAAGTTATGATGACATTTCAAAAACTTAACCTTAGGTTAAGATTTTGATGTTGATTCCCCCAACATGGTCTAAGTTCATTGACCCTAAATGACCTTTGACCTTGGTCATGTGACATGAAACTCAGGCAGGATGTTCAGTAATACTTGATTAACCTTATGGCCAAGTTTCATGAACTAGGTCCATATACTTTCTAAGTTATGCTGTCATTTCAAAAACTTAACCTCAGGTTAAGATTTGGTGTTGACGCCGCCGCCGCCGTCGCCGTCGCCGCCGCCGCCGCCGTCGCCGCCGCCGTCGGAAAAGCGGCGCCTATAGTCTCACTCTGCTATGCAGGTGAGACAAAAATGAAGTCACTTCTAAACTAGCATCTAATTCTCGTCATAAAACGCAAGGAGATATCAGATTATTAAACTCAATAAAGACAATAAGAATAACGTTGATTCTCATCAATATTCATGAAAGATATGATAAATTAATGATGGACTCAATCAATAATCGTCTGTGTTATTCCACCGACATCACAACATAGAATAGTAATTATTGCCTTTCCAATCATTCAGTAATCCTGTACACTGATCATCTTTTCACTGTTTTTTTTGTGATACCCTAAATGACCCTAATTGTTCTAATCATGTAACCATGAACATGATGAATGCAAACCCCAAATAAAATTTTAAATCATTTCAACTGCAAAAAAAAATTATGCGTATGGGCAGAGGCGTCGATCCTGGAGGCAGGAGGGCGATCGCCCCCAATGACCTTGACAGCTTCGCATATATATATACACACACACACACACACATATACATATATATAAATATATATATATATATTAAAAAAGCCTTAGAAAGCACTAGTCTTGGCATAATACTATTAAACTTACAAAATTGTCGATTTTCGGCGGGCTCTGCACTAAAAATTCTGGATAATTTTTATTTTTTACCACTTTTGCCTCTCTCCCGCCCATCCGAAACATGGATCGATGCCCCTGGATATGGGATCAATGTTGTTTTTATAATGATTTCAGAATTAGGGGAAAAACATCGGCCAGAGTTAATCATGATCATGTACTTGATGTTTTTAAGCAGCTGGATAAAGTTCAGGCAGTTATGAAACTTCTCATGTGCGTCTCATTGGAGGCGAGTCAGTCAAAAATCAAGAATTTCTCTTACTTTACTATAAAATCTGATTATTTTACGGATTTGGAAATATGAATATGAAAATTATGATGCTGAAAATGTAACATAATGGAATTTGTATGAACCTACGGATACTTAAAAAAAGGCACAGTTCTCCACCATCTCGTCATCCGTTGACGTTCGAACGTCAACGGATGACGAGATGACATACGATTCCCTTGTGGTGTATTCACTGAACATTATTGACAGACATCATGTTTAACTTACGCTATGCATCCAAAGTCCCATCTTTTTTAATCATGAATAGAACAAAAATCATTCAAACGCCCATTGTTATTATTTACTTAAGAAGTATCAAGGTGGAATCTGCAGAGTATTCTTTCTAAATCTCGATTCAGAAATACTCTATATTGGACAATCGCTCCTTTCCAGCTTCCCTTTATTTTGATTTAAAAAAATCGTACACACATTCCAGATGTTCGAAGGGTCAAAAGTGGGTTGCACATCATTTGAAATAAAGTGCCTCGTAATTTCAAATGTGTTCCGACGTTAGGGAGCAATCAATGAAATTTGATTCTTCTAGGGAAAGTATAAAATGGTATAATTTTAGAGAAAGATTTATAATATTATTGAGGTTAAAAGGCCAAGTCCATCCCATCAATGATTTGATTTATAGAGGAAAAATAAAAGAAATACACAAGAAGTATGACCCCGAAATCGGATGTTAAAGGTGACATTTAGAATTTTTTTCATGATTTCACAAAACAGTAACATTTTATGCTCACCACATTTATGCAAATAAGTGAGTAGATTACGTCACAAGATCACTATGTTTTATTGATTATACTACTCACTATCCTCCAGTAATTTATATAAACATGATTTGACTGCTTATAAATATGTGGATCTACCACTATTGTAAATGATTAGTAATCAAATAAGACCTTACTTGTTTTCAAATCTACAAGAAACACTAAGTACTAGTATCTAGTATTTGATACTTCATAATAAGATATGTAAGAAATGGTGAATGCATGTCTGACGTCAATCACCTGCTCACTTGCATATCACTTGCGATGTGTATGTAACCTGATTAATGATAAAACAAGACCTAAAGATGTCATTATTCAATTAATTGTTATAAGATACTACAGTAAACAATATATTCGGGGGGGGGTCCTTAAACAATTTACAATATGCCTATATTCCCGGAGGAAATATAATTTGAAAATAGTGATTATCAAACGATAAATAATATGCCACGCAGAAAAATACGTAAACAATTCGTGGGTAAAATTGACGTTTTTATGAGATTTCGTTATTGCGCAGTCAAGAAGGTGTAATCGCATCATCATGGAATCTGATACTGCAAAAATATTCCATAGATTCAATGTACACCATGCATTATATTGGAGTTTGATTTCCTCGACTGCATAGGATGACATTTTGAATGAAGGTCACTTGATTAAATTATTCTCAATTCAACGTATTTAAACGTTCCATCGTTGAAGACAAAAATCATTGTGAAAACATTAGAAATATCTAATAAAAATATATTATACACCCGGGGTGGTATCATTTCAAGCAAAATGAATATGAGAAAATAAAGATACAATTTATTGACAGACGTGACATTTTAAAGATCGCAGGAGATGCGAAAATAAGTGCGATATTGGGTGGCTTTATAAATTAAATCTGTCTTCGATCTCTATTTCTTGTTGAATTTCCCCATATGACGATCATAGTAATTTCAATCATGGAGGGAACATGTTTTGATCATCTTATTTCTTTTTATCTACAGTAAATGATCGGAATTTCCCCTTTAAACAATTCCAGTCTTCTGCGTCACATGCACACACAAATCGATTCTGACCATCATTCATTATGTATGGAATCAAATTAACTCAGAATGAAAATATAATTAGGCGAAACTTCACATTTCAATATAGGTCTTTATGTACATGTAAAAAAAAACTTCTCTCCACAGTGCATGCAAATGAAAAAGGGATGCTTTCAGATAACCCATTGAAAAAAAAATAATAATCGTAATCCGTATACAGTGGCGTAATGAGCTAAAAAAATTGAGGGGGAAAGACATTGCGCATAGGGAAAATCTCTTAAAAGCTACACAAATGTTGACCTTTTTAATACACAAAACTATATTTTGTGATAGA